>NC_060190.1:25886755-26186755 GCF_021184085.1 Oncorhynchus gorbuscha | reverse complement strand
TGTCCTGAGCGCTCTGGAGCAGGTTTTCATCAAGGATCTCTGTACTTTGCTCTGTTTATCTTTACCTCCATCTTCACTAGCCTCCCAGTCCCTACCGCTGAAAAACATCCCCACAGCCACCACGCTTCACCATAGGGATGGTGCCAGGTTTCCTCCAGACGTGACACTTGGCATTCAGGCAAAACAGTTCAATCTTGGTTTCATCAGACCAGAGAAACTTAAACACTTAACATTAAAACAGTATATTCAGTTAAACGTTAGCCTTCGATGAGTTATTGTTCTCTACTAGTCAGGCAAACATGATATAAAACAAGAACCTTCAAGAAGGCTGTCATGTGCCTTTTATTGAGTGGCTTTTGGCTGGCCACTAATATAAAGGCCTGATTGGTAGAGTGCTGCAGAGATGGTTGGCCTCATGGAAGGTTCTCCCATCTCCACAGAGGAACTCTGGAGCTCTGTCAAGAACCATCAGGTTCTTGGTCACCTCTCTGGCCAAGGCTACTCAATTTGGCAAGGTAGCCTGCTCTAGGAAGTCTTGGTGATGCCAAATGTCTTCCATTTAAGAATGGAGAATGGAGGCCACTGTGTTCTTGGGGACCATTAGTGCTGCAGATATTTTTTGGTACCCTTCCCCAGATCTGTTCCTTGAAACAATCCTGTCTGAGCTTTATGGACAATTCCTTTGACCTCATGGCTTGGTTTTTGTACTGACATGCACTGTCCACTGTGGGACCATTATATAGACAGGTGTGTGCCTTTCCAAATCATGTCCAATCATTATAATTTTTCCACAGGTGAACTCTAAATCAAGTTGTATAAATATCAAGGATGATCAATGGAAACAGGATGCACCTGAGCTAAATTTCAAGTCTCTCAGCAAAGGGTCTGAATACTTACATAAATAAGGTATGGTTTTTATTTTTAATAAATACTAATACGCAAAGATTTCCTAAAAACCTGTTTTTGAATCGTCATTGTGGGCTAGTGTAGATAGCTGAGGACTTGTTATTTATTTAATCCATTTTAGAATAAGGCTGCAACGTAACAAAATGTGGAAAAAGTGAAGGGGTCTGAATACTTTCCGAAGACACTGTACTGTACCTTTATCCTATTCTGTCAGTTAAATACTGGCTTTTTTTTACTGCATATAAGGTCAGGTAGGTCAGCCTGGAAAGTCAGGATCCAGTAACAAACTTCTTCCTATTCCGCTGGGGAGAGGGATGAAACCGAACGAATACCATAAACATAAGCAATCATTTTTTACACCACTTTATTTATTTATTACAATTAATTAAATTATCTTTTCTTGAGTGTCGACTACTCCCCTTACCTTTTCCATTTAAAACAAGTCCAGTATGTGACTACTCTTTTTAGAAACTGAAAAGTCCTGAAGAGAGGGGGTAGGGAAGGGGTCTGGGATGGGTTTTGAGTAAAGAATGAAGGAGTGATGACTTTCCCAGGTGCCTCTACTCCAGGTGAGGAGATGTTCATATTTAATGTGATATTCTGGATTTCCTCTTCTTTCTCCCCTTCTGGTTTTATTCCACACCATTCTCTGAGTCATCTCCTTGCTCTCTGTCCATTAGCAGAGCAGCGTATTTACCGGGTGAGCTGAATTTCTGAAACAAAAAACAAAATAGAGCAGGAGAGATCCTAACATTGCTCACTTGGTCCCACTTTACAATAAAAGTTCTAAATACTTATGCATTTACATGGTACAGTGCAACTACAGGTAACGGATATAACAGTTGTCGTAACATGCTGACCACACCGCTCACGTCGCAAAATAAATTTAAACATACATGCTATTCAATTATAGCGCCAACAAGCGTCTGTGTTGCTAAATTGGAAGTCAGTTCTATTTGTGACGCTGAACGCTGTGCAAGTCCTGCCTCTCCCATCTCCTCGGTTTATAGAAGCAGATACCCACATGCCATCTCCTCATTGGTTATACCCACATGGGTGATGGAAAGATGAACCAAGTTCAGTCAGTCATGGTAACTATGAAAGTTATATGCCAATCGCAATATAAAGTACAAAGAAGAAAAAGCGTGGGAGGAGAGATGACTAGAAACTATTCCGTTGACTGTTTTATGTGTGGATTTATTGTCGGAGTAGAGGACCTTGTGCATTTCAGGTAAAATAAAAACTCAATGTTTATATCCCAGGACAAATTAGCTTGAAACAGTAAGCTAGCTAGCTAAATTGCCATAAATGTTTAATGCTTTTCGACCTGTCCCCAAAGTGATGTAATTGCTTTAGAGTTTGTTTTGATATTTCAACCTACGTTTCGTGATTGCATTTGGTGTGGGGGGACAAAATCAATTTGCACACAATGGCGCTCGGACGGTTTGGGTACAGTCTTAGAACTATATCACACTGCACCTAAACTGTAATTACACTGTACCTGCTATGCATTATATGTATGCATAACTCTTTTGTATATATATACATATTTTAGAAAACGTGTCAAAATGTGACCCATGTTTTTCCTGTTATATGACTTTGCAATAAAAGCCAAAAAGACAGAAGAACAAAAAAGGAAACTGAGGAAAAAGGCTGGTGACGATGAGGGACACTGAAAGGGCGGTTACACGGGCAGTTTCAGTAGAGGACTGAAGCCAATGTGAAGGGATAAATGCGGTAAAGGACTGAAGACTTTCAGTGGAAGATTGATTATTCAGAAACTGAAACTACCCCTGTATCATCAAAACTTTACATGGGAGGTGGGAATTGTGTGTGGGGGTTTGGGGAAAATACACTATGGGGTGTGTCAAGACCACTTTATGTGGCACCAGAACTCACAAGGGTGGGGGACTCTTCGTATTTCTTTGGCTCTGGTGCAGGTCTTGAGTCTCGGCCTCTTCTTTTAGACTTTCTACAAACAGAATAAAGACCAAGATAAACTTCACTGTCCAGCTAAGTCTTGCAGCGGGTCAGAGCCTGTGAGTGCACAAACTGGCACTAGCACACTGCTCAACAGTAGGACACTAAATAATTCCAATTGATCCAATATGATCCACTCATAAGTGGATATGCAGGAGACAACTAATAATATTCACCCTCCCAATCTCTTGAATAACCTCTAAAGGCTGGTTAACAGGTAACACTCGTGTTGGTGACTTAGACTTATGTCCTCAACATGACACATTTCTGTTTAAGGCCCAAACAAGCATTCCTGATTTAACTACTCAACTAAGTCAAGCTCAGGTGTGCTTGTGCGGGGCTAGAACACAAATGTTATAAGTTGGGGATACTGACCAACATCTGTGACAACACCATGAGAACGTATGCAATCTTAACTAGTTCCATCCAGTTTAAAGAAGTGGACAAAAACGTTTCCTCTTGCAACGACACATGCAAGAAAACACCCACATGAACGCACACCTCCATGTCACAAACCTCTATTTCAGTGAGATTTCTTTTTCATGAGGAAAACCAAGGCGAAATCAGCCAGTACTATTACCAAAGATATTTTGGATCGCCAAGTTAGGCACCTTGCAAGCAAATACTAGAATACTAGTGAAATATTTCTAATCATATTTATTATTTGCATGGCGAGCCAACAAGCTAGCAAGAATGCAGAGTGTTGCTGGCAAGGTAACAAGTGAGCTAGCTGCTGCCTCCCGAGTGGCGCAATGGTCTAAGCCACTGCATTGCAGTGCAAGCTGTGCCAGCCACTAGAGATTATGGGTTCGTGTCCAGACTCTGTCGCAGCCGGCCGCGACCGGGAGACCCATGGGGCGGCGCACAATTGGGCCAGCGTCGTCCGGGTTAGGCCGGCAGGGATGTCCTTGTCCCATCACACACTAGCGACTCCTGTGGCGGCCCGGGCGCAGTGCACGCTGACAAGGGCGCCAGGTGTACGGTGTTTCCTCCGACACATTGGTGCGGCTGGTTTCCGGGTTAAGTGGGCATTGTGCCAAGAATCAGTGCGGCTTGGTTGGGTTGTGTTTCGGAGGACGCACGGCTCTCCACCTTCGCCGAGTCCTACCAATTGGATACCACAAAATTGGGGAGAAAAAAAAAGGGAGAAAAGAAATGAACAATTCTCACTAATTAGTCAAACGCACACAAGGTCCTGGAACAAAACTAGTTTGCTAGCTTGCGACCACAGTCAGCATTTTTACATTTTCTTACATTTACACTGACATCGCCAACTACTGTTCTGGAGTGTAAGATGTATACAGTGCATAAAATGCGCTGAGAGTTCGTTGAGTCCCACACTGGAATTAGCGATCTAAACAAAGTCTAAAAGTGTGAATTCTACTCCCCACAAGCATTCACTACAACCCTTACGCGGTTGTTATTTTATCATTAATATTTACATAATACAGTCATGGTAAATTAATGTTCAAAACTTCCAAATGATCATGTTGTGCTTTTGTAGTGAAGACAAGCTAGCCCTGGCTTCTTGTCTCATGCTGTGCAGTCACCTTTGGGAAAGCCATGAGTCGAGGAATAGGCGGTTGCATCCACATTCTCCTCACCGAGAACAGTATTGGGCCCTGGTGAAGGCGCTTCCACTTAGCTAGCAAGCATTTGAGGACCTTTGTTTTGAAGGATAAGGGTAGCAATTGCATTTCTTTTAACTTTCTTCTTTCCCAACAACGGTTGACGCACCAACCATAAACCAACCTTTAGAGGTGCCCTGGCTGCAATACCCTGTCTATTCCACTAATGCCACTCGTTTTGGGCTGACCTGTCTTCCTCCCTTCGTCGGTCTCTGTTGTCCCCCTCTCCTCGGCCATCTGGACTGGGGCTCGCCCTCTCCCCCATGGTGGGCCCCAGTCCAGATGCACACCGTCCACTTTATTCTCGTCTGGAAGGGAGAGCCCAGACAAAATCTGTCAACAGCTTGATAACACCAGGGGTGTGTACATAAGGAACAAAGAGACACATTTTATGGAAAAGAGTGTTATTTCTACTGGATTCAGGTCCTTTGGTGCCTTTTAAATACTACTCTGGGAAAGTAGCAGACACTGCACCCGTACAAGACCAAGCGTTCCCCACTTTGCGTTACAACAGGGCTGCCCAGTTTTGTTCCTGCCGTCTCCTCTTTCCTGGGTTTTGTTTCAACTGACAATTCAGTAAATTAGAGTGATTCCAATTATTCAAAGTTACTTCCGTTGTCCCATCTCATCATCCACATTCATTTGAAATTATTGTGTGTGAGTGAAGTACTGGTGGGCGAGCTTCCACATTGCTTGTCGTCAAACCTCCAGACCAGCTAGCCAATGAAACAAGACAAGAGAACCAACAGGAGAGATTATCCAGGACCAGAATTGGGCAGTGCTACTCTTCAATTCATTTCAGTCAAGACGTGGCCTCCTCGTCCAAATCCACCCAATCGCTCCCATATCCTCTGCTTTAGCTAATCATTATAATAATAATAATATAATAATATGCCATTTAGCAGACGCTTTTATCCAAAGCGACTTACAGTCATGTGTGCATACATTCTACGTATGGGTGGTCCCGGGGATCGAACCCACTACCCTGGCGTTACAAGCGCCATGCTCTACCAACTGAGCTACAGAAGGACCATTAAACTCTAGAAGGGTAGAAGAGCTAGAAGGGGAAACAATCACCAATTTATACGGAACAAAAAAATAAAACGCAACATGTAAAGTATTTCATGAGCTGAAATAAGATCCCAGAAATGTTCAATACGCACAAAAAGCTTATTGTGAACACATTTATTTACATCGCTGTTAGTGAGCATTTCTCTATTGCCAAGATAATCCATCGACCTGACAGGTGTGGCATATCAAGAAACTGATTAAACCGCATGGCAGCTAGCCTAGTGGTTGGAGCGTTGGACTAGTCAGGGAAAGGTTGCAAGATCGAATCCCCGAGCTGACATGGTACAAATCTGTCGTTCTGCCCCTGAACAAGGCAGTTCTTGGTGACAGGGGGGCAGTATTGAGAAGGTTGGATGAATAAGGTGCCCAGAGTAAACTGTTTGCTATTCTGTCCCAGATTCTAATATATGCATATGATTAGTAGTATTGGATAGAAAACTCTGAAGTTTCTAAAACTGTTTGAATGATGTCTGAGTATAACAGAACTCATATGGCATGCGAAAACCTGAGACAAATCCAACCAGGAAGTGGGAAATCTGAGGTTTGTAGTTTCATTTAAGTGATTGTCTATCCAATATGCTGTGTCTATGGGGCCAGATTGCACTTCCCAAGGCTTCCAGCAGATGTCAACAGTCTTTATAAAGTTGTTTGAGGCTTCTATTGTGGAAGGGTGTCGAATAAGAGCGGTTTCAACAAGTGGACTAGGCTGAGGCCAATCAGTTGTTTACCGAGCGGTCACGCGAGCGCACCGTTCCTTCCATTTCCTCTGTAATGAATACGCTATTGTCCGGTTGGAATATTATTGAAGATTTATTATAAAAAGACCCTAAGGATTGATTGTAAACATCTTTTGACAGGTTTCTACAAACTGTAACGGAACTCGTTACTTCTCGTCTGGATTTTGCGCTCGCGCATTGTGCCTTTGGAAACGTGAACAAAACTGAGGTATTTGGACATAAATATGGACGTAATCGAACATTTCTTGTGGAAGTCCTGGGAGTGCATTCCGACGAAGATCAGCAAAGGGAAGTGAAGATTTATAATGCTATTTATGACTTTTGTTGACTCCACAATTTGGCGGATAACTGTATGGCTTGCTTTTGTGGCTGAACGCTGTTCTCAGATTATTGAATATTATGCTTTTGCCATAAAGCTTTTTTGAAATCTTACACAGCAGTTGCATTAAGAACAAGTTTATCTTTAATTCTATGTAAAACATGAATCTTTCAAAGTTTATGAGTATTTCTGTTATTTGCAATTTCTCCGGATGTTTTGGAGGCATTTCTGAACATGGCGCCAATGTAAACTGAGGTTTTTGGATATAAATATGAACTTGATCGAACAAAACATACATGTATTGTGTAACATTGAGTCCTGGGAGTGTCATCTGATGAAGATCGTCAAAGGTTAGTGATTCATTTTATCTATATTTCTGCTTTTTGTGACACCTCTCTTTGGTTGGAAAATGGCTGAATGCTTTCTGTGACTAGTTGCAGACCTAACATAATAATATGTTCTGCTTTCGCCAAAAAGCCTTTTTCAAATCGGACACTGTGGTTGGATTAAAGAGAAGTGTATCTTTAAAATGGTGTAAAATACTTGTATGGTTGAGGAATTGTAGTTATGAGATTTGTTTTGAATTTGGCACCCTGCAATTTCACTGGCTATTGGTGAGGTGGGAAACTAGCGTCCCGAACGATCCCAGAGAGGTTAACCCACTGTTCCAAGGCAGTCATTGAAAATAGGAATTTGTGACTTGCCTAGTTAAATAAAGGTATATATATATATAATTACACAGGTGCACCTTGTGTTGGGGACAATAAAATACCACTAAAATGTACTGTTTTGTCACACAACAGAATGCCACAGATGTTTCAAGTTGAGGGAGAGTGCAATTGTCATGCTGACTGCAGGAATGTCCACCAGAGCTGTTACCGGAGAATTGAATGTTGCTTATGGTAGAGAAATTCTCTTCCATTTGTAAGAATTTGTCAGTACGTCCAACCGGCCTCAACCACGCCAGCCCAAGACTTCCACATGTGGCTTCTTTCACCTGAGGGATCGTCTGAGGAGAGGGGTTTTGATTTGAAATATTACGTTCCCCATTAGCGACAGCTAGTCTTACTGGGGTCGGAAGGGAACGTTGCTGAGGAGTATTTCTGTCTGTAATAAAGCCATTTTGTGGCTGGGTCTGGCTCCCAAGTAGTTGACTTAAATGGGTGTGCCTCTGCACCTACCCAGTCATATGTTCCTTATATAAACTCTTGAACGTGCCGTCCTTGGTCAGCTCTCCCGCTATCTCTCTCAGAATGACCTTCTTGATCCAAATCAGTCAGGTTTCAAGACTAGTCATTCAACTGAGACTGCTCTTCTCTGTATCACGGAGGCGCTCCACACCGCTAAAGCTAACTCTCCTCTGCTCTCATCCTTCTAGACCTATCGGCTGCCTTCGATACTGTGAACCATCAGATCCTCCTCTCCACCCTCTCAGAGTTGGGCATCTCCGGCGCGGCCCACGCTTGGATTGCGTCCTACCCGACAGGTCGCTCCTACCAGGTGGCGTGGCGAGAATCTGTCTCCTCACCACGCGCTCTCACCACTGGTGTCCCCCAGGGCTCTGTTCTAGGCCCTCTCCTATTCTCGCTATACACCAAGTCACTTGGCTCTGTCATAACCTCACATGGTCTCTCCTATCATTGCTATGCAGACGACACACAATTAATCTTCTCCTTTCCCCCTTCTGATGACCAGGTGGCGAATCGCATCTCTGCATGTCTGGCAGACATATCAGTGTGGATGACGGATCACCACCTCAAGCTGAACTTCGGCAAGACGGAGCTGCTCTTCCTCCCGGGGAAGGACTGCCCGTTCCATGATCTCGCCATCACGGTTGACAATTCCATTGTGTCCTCCTCCCAGAGCGCTAAGAACCTTGGCGTGATCCTGGACAACACCCTGTCGTTCTCAACTAACATCAAGGCGGTGGCCCGTTCCTGTAGGTTCATGCTCTACAACATCCGCAGAGTACGACCCTGCCTCACACAGGAAGCGGCGCAGGTCCTAATCCAGGCACTTGTCATCTCCCGTCTGGATTACTGCAACTCGCTGTTGGCTGGGCTCCCTGCCTGTGCCATTAAACCCCTACAACTCATCCAGAACGCCGCAGCCCGTCTAGTATTCAACCTTCCCAAGTTCTCTCACGTCACCCCGCTCCTCCGCTCTCTCCACTGGCTTCCAGTTGAAGCTCGCATCCGCTACAAGACCATGGTGTTTGCCTACGGAGCTGTGAGGGGAACGGCACCTCAGTACCTCCAGGCTCTGATCAGGCCCTACACCCAAATAAGGGCACTGCATTCATCCACCTCTGGCCTGCTCGCCTCCCTACCACTGAGGAAGTACAGTTCCCGCTCAGCCCAGTCAAAACTGTTCGCTGCTCTGGCTCCCCAATGGTGGAACAAACTCCCTCACGACGCCAGGACAGCGGAGTCAATCACCACCTTCCGGAGACACCTGAAACCCCACCTCTTTAAGGAATACCTAGGATAGGATAAAGTAATCCTTCTCACCCCCCTTAAAATATTTAGATGCACTATTGTAAAGTGGCTGTTCCACTGGATGTCATAAGGTGAATGCACCAATTTGTAAGTCGCTCTGGATAAGAGCATCTGCTAAATGACTTAAATGTAATGTAAATGTAAATGTAAACTGTAACTCAGAGAAAAGGTGCAATTGTTGCATGGTGCGTTTATATTTTTGTTCAGTATATTTTAGAATTGGAACATGATCAGGGCTAGACATTAACGCTTGTCCCGGACAAGGGTTAAAACTATTTCTTGACAATAAGAATATAGATTTAAGTTGTCCAAATGGACAATTAAAGAAAATTAAAAAATTACCTAGATCAGAAATGGATCAGAGGCCAACATTGGAATAAAACTCAAATCTATTGTTCATGTATATAAATAAAAAAGCCTACACAGAGTGTAGGTGATATGCATATTGGCTACTTTAATGAGACTTAACATAACTATAGGCAAGTTTGACAAATATATAGGACAATTAACATTAATGTCTAAAGGCTTGATTCTGTCAACATAAACATTTACTACATTTTGTTACAGCCTTATTCTAAAATGGATTAAAGTTTTTCCCCCTCATCACTACACACAATAACCCATAATGACAAAGCATAAACAGGTTTAAAGAAATATTCTCAAATGTTTGCTTTGGCAGCAATTAAAGCCTCAAGTCTTCTTGGGTATGATGCTACAATCTTGGCACAACTATATTTGGAGAGTTACTCCCATTCTCCTCTGAAGATCCTCTCAAGCGCTGTCAGGTTAGATGGGGTGCATTGCTGCACAAATTCTCTCAGGTCTCTCCAGAGATGTTCGATCGGTCTTCAAGTCCGGGCTCTGGCTGGGCCACTCAAGGTCATTGAGACTTGTCCCCAAGCCACCCCTGCGTTGTCTTGGCTGTGTGCTTAGGATGGTTGTCCTGTTGGAAGGTGAATATTTGCCTCAGTCTGAGGTCCTGAGCAGGTTTTCGTCAAGGATCTATGTACTTTGCTCAGTTCATCTTTCCCTCAATTCTGACTAGTCTCCCAGTCCCTGCCGCTGAAAAACACACACAAAATGATGCTGCCAACATTATGCTTCACCGTAGGGATGGTGCCAGGTTTCCAGACGTGACGCTTGGCATTCGGGCGAAAGAGTTCAATCTTGGTTTCATCAGACCAGAGAATCTCGTTTCTCATAGTTAAGATTCCTTCAGAAAAACTCTAAGCGGGCTGTCATGTGCTTTTTACTGAGGAATGGCTTCCATCTGGCCACTCTACTATAAAGACCTGATTGGAGAGATGGTTGTCCTTCTGGAATGTTCTCCCATCTCCACAGAGGAACTCTGGAGCGTGCCCCGATTGCTAAGCTTAGCCAGGCAGCCAGCTCTAGGAAGTCTGGTTCCAAACTTCTTTGGAAGTTTGAGCTCTACAGACAATTCCCTTGACCTTATAGCTTGGTTTTTGCTCTGACAGGCAATGCTTATGTAAATAAGGTGTTTTCTATTTTTATACATTTGCAAAAATGTTTACACCCGTTTTCGTTTCACCATTATTGGGTGTTGTGGAGATGGAGGAAAAACATGTATTCAATCCATTTTAGAATAAGACTGACATAACAAAATGTGGAAAAGGTGAAGGGGTCTGAATACTTTCCGAATGCACCGTATAACGCACATTTCTATGATAATTTTGTTGGATCACCAAAAAAGTTACATATTCCAGCTTAATTTTTTTTTAAGCCTGGAGGTTTATGTCATTTTTATTAAGCACGTCTTAGCTTGGTTCAATCAAAGTAGCCTAGCCTAAGCAAAACAACCACAGAAATGAGGGAATTATTTTAACACTAAATATGACATTGTAACGAGCATTTTTCTCATGTTCTATCAGTTTTCAAAAATCAATGTTTATTTGTCCAGCAGCCAAAGGCATAATCCTAAACTGTATTTGAATACTCATACTAACCGCGCTAACCGTACTATTTGTGACGTGAATTGAGTATATAGTATGCTTATTGGTCATAGTGTGGATATAGTTAGTATGCCATAAGTTCCCAGATGTCGTACAAAATGTCCCCCAAAAATAAATTATACATGTAGCGGACAATATTTCCATGCCTTTAGGGTCCATAATGCAATTCTTCCGAAAATGGCGTGGCTTCAAAACATTTTCAGATTTGAAGAAAATGGTGGAAAATATGCAGCTGAAGTCTGAAGAGATCGAATACAAATTAATTGCTTTAACTAATTATGACAAATGTTAAGAACATGTTGAGCAATGTAATTAAGTAATGACATCAAATAAGTTACATGATATGTTGGCTGACAATTTGTTCGCTACGCTATCCTTACGAACCGTATAGAATTACAGCAGTATGTACCGTTAGCTAGTTTGTATGTTAGCTAGTTCCCTAACGTTAGTTGGCTACTAACACATTGAACTTGCTAGGCAGTATATTAACTAACCCAACGTTTATGGACTTAATTATTCACAGCTAAGTGGTAGTCGTCCTGCGTGTCAATGGATATTGTTCATTTTGGCTATCCACTCCGATTTCAGAGCACTCTCGCGCAGAATACCTGATGAATTTACCAACGCTCAACACCCATTGAATACAGCCGGTGTCAGTAAAAGTTGGACTTTTTAATAAAAAATGAAAAAAATTGTTGCCAGCAGCACAGTTAGTCACCTACGATCTGTATAACATGAACACAGCCTAATCAGCTCTGCTAGGGCGAGTAAAACTGTCAGTGAGGTGTTCTCTCATTTGTGTCTGGAAGTAGCTAGCTAACGTTAGACAGTTCACTTGGGTGCTTTACTGCCGTTGAATGCTTTACTCCAGTGTCCAGTGTGAACACCCCGAGAGTGAATCACTGAATTTACAGACAATCTGACAACGCTCTGGATTTACGAACGCCCAGAACGCACGCCGGCACTCCAGATTGAATTTATGAACACACCCAAAATCGTAACATTTTTAGCTTTTCATTTGTTATGCTAGCAAGCTAGCAAGTGCTTGCAGAGCAAAATCATCCATTTCCAGTAGACAGGCGAAGCACTAGTACACAACTGAAAAGATGCCGTTTATTTACAGTATTCTAAAATGTACTAATAGTATATAGTATATACTCATTAAGTATGCAGTATGTTAGTAAGGGTATTCGAAATCAGCTCGTCATTGTCGCAATGCATGCTAGTTGATGCATCTTTAGATCTCCTTTCTAATTTCTAACGGGTATTTTCATCTGTCACCTGAAACCGCTAAGGCATATGCGGTGGGCTTTTGATTAGTGTTTTCCCGTTAATAGCATTTTGGAACATTCATGCATAGCCCAAAGCCATGTGCGTATTGTTGAGCTTATAATATGAAGAAATAAAACTAACATTTTAGCGTTCCATCAGCCTCATTGCTTTTTAAATGTTTTAATGTGCTCCCAGAACTGTCCCAGAGAGTTATGAACCGTAGACATATTTATAGAGACGACCTTAATTTTCAGCCGTGGAAGGAATTATTTTATAAAGACAAAAACGATCTGGTTGTGCTTATGTTACAATATTTTATAGGCCACCAAGGCTACGTTTTACTTTAGTCCAATTCTGATATTTTTTTCCACCAATTGGTCTTTGGCTAATCAGTTCAGCTCTGAAAAATATCAGATGTTAAAAGATCTGATATGAATGGTCAAAAGATCAATTGGTGGTAAAAATATCAGAATTGGGCTGCCTGTGTAAACGCAACCAATGAGTGGCGAACCATTGCCTGGCTACCCAAGACTCCTTGCTCTGGCTAAACGCTAAACCCATAGACGTTTGTTTCTTCTCCTTAATGAGTCTAGATCTGAGAACATCCCCGGCCAGTCACCGAATGTGAACATATTCGTGGCTGTCTGATTGGTCCAGTAAACAATGGGTTGGGCCAGACCCAGAACACACTTGGGCAAAGCGGTAGTTTGAACATTCGGCTTTGATACTCTGATTGGTTAGAGCAGATCCAATAGCTGACGCCCCTCGTTAGCGTCACCAGAAACAGCTTCAATGATGGCAGTCTCAGACCAAAGTATGTAGCGAACGACAGAGCAGCAGAATAATTTAATGTACGTTGTCAGGCTATGCCAACCATTCTCCAGGAGAGCCTTAGAGGCAGTGTTGTATTTTGAGACAGGCTTGAATATGCCAAGAAGCCAATAGGTCGAGTGTAGCCTACATTTTTGTCTGATTCTGTGTTAAATCTTATTGTTGTTGAAACAAGTGACTAGGGCTTTTGGACAAGAAAAACAAAAACAAAAATATATATATATAAAATAATTCCTACTTGTCCAAAGGACAAGTGCATATAAAAGTCAATGTCAAGTCCTGGTGATGTTGTAAAATATAATTATCCAGCAGTGATTGAACGGTGAGGGGGTGAATAGAACCCAAAAGTGTCAATCACACTCAGAATCTCTTAGAGTAGGACCGAAAGGCCTAGTCGGTCCCCTCTGGGATTTGATTAGGACAAAGTCTCCATTTCTCCTTTGGAAGGAACTTCTAATACAACACACAAGCACAAGGTCTTTGATGTCTCTGAGAGTCTTACCCTTATTCGATCCTTTCATTTGTAGAACGCAAGCTGAAAAGAGATGGGTCATTGAGACGTTTAACTAACTAGCTTGCAACAAAACAATCCTAAACTACTCTTAGACACACCTCTGGCGAAAAGCAATCCCGTATCCAGGAGCGTAATCATAGCCTCAAGTGCATTACCATAACGCACATTTTCCTATTCATGAAAATCGCAAATGAAATGAAATAAATATATTCAAACACAAGCTTAGCCTTTTGTTAACAACACTGTCATCTCAGATTTTCAAAATAGTCGTTACAGCCAACGCTAGACAAGCATTTGTGTAAGTTTATCATGGCATAATGCTCTGCACTGCTGGCAGCAGGCAACATTTTCACGTAAATAAGAAAAGCAACCAAATTAAATCATTTACCTTTGAAGAACTTCAGATGCTTTCACTCAGGAGACTCCCAGTTAGATAGTAAAATGTTCCTTTTTTCCTAAAATAATATTTTTGTAGGCGGAAAAGGTCCCGTTTGTTAATCAGTTTTGGCTGAGAAATCGACCGAAAAATAACTATAATGGCAAACTTTTTTCAAAATTTGCTCCATAATATCGACAGAAACACGGCAAACATTGTTTAGGATCCATCCTCAAGGTGTTTTTAACATATCTATTCGATAATATATCCGTCGAGGCAGTTGGTTTCTCATAAGAAGCGATTGGAAAAATGGCTACCTCAGTATTTTATGCAAGGTTTTCTGCGGGAGACAACATGCCATATATGGTTCCTTACAGCCATTGTTCAAGGGAAATGCCTAAAAAGACATCACAATGCTGTAGACACCTTGGGGAATGCGTGGAAAACGGAAGGTCATTCATAGCTCATTCACAGTCATATTAGGAGTCATTGGCATGAGGCGGTTTCAAAAAATGTGGCACTTCCTGATTGGATTTTTATCTGGGTTTCGCCTGTAACATCAGTTCTGTGGCATTCACAGACAATATCTTTGCAGTTTTGGAAAAGTCATAGTTTTCTTTACAAAGCTGTCAATTATATGCATAGTCGAGCATCTTTTCGTGACAAAATATCTTGTTTAAAACGGGAAAGTTTTTCATCCAAAAATTAAAATAGCACCCCCTATAGCGAAGAGGTTAAAATAGACAGGCTTTTGGTAATGGATGTGACATCAATATGAGACATAATTGGCCACTTCATTATCTAGAGATACTATACAATATAGAAGACGTATAAGAACATGTTCTGACCTCAGTTTGGGAGGTGCCGTGTCACTGGTAGAGAAAGGGGCGCATCCCTCGCTGGACCCGGTACTCAATGCAGGCCGCTTGGCCCAGACACTATCCTTAGGTGGCGGTGCAGGCATCACCTTGAGGGGCTCCTTGGATGAGAAGGTGGAAGAGTTGGCAGAAGAGGGGCGAGCCACAGGAGAGGGAGGGTCGTCCTCCTTACCGCTGAATACTTCGTTCTCCACTGAGCGCTCGCTCTCTCTGCGCCGTGAGGCTGTGGTAAAGATGGGATGCTGTGATTTTAGTTTGGTGAAGAGACATGCAAAGCAAGACCATACACAGTATTCAAATACAGTTGAAGTTTACATGCACTTAGGTTAGAGTCATTTCAACTACTCCACAAATTTCTTGCTAAACTATAGTTTTGGCAAGTCGGTTAGGACTTTGTGCATGACAAGTTATTTTTCCAACAATTGTTTACAGACAGATTATTTAACTTATAAAACTCACTGTATCACAATTCCAGTGGGTCAGAAGTTTACATACACTAAGTTGACTGTGCCTTTAAACAGCTTTTAGAAGCTTCTGATAGGCTAATTGACATCATTTGAGTCAATTGGAGGTGTACCTGCGGATGTATTTCAAGGCCTTACCTTCAAACTCAGTGCCTCTTTGCTTGACATCATGGGAAAATAAAAATAAATCAGCCAAGACCTCAGAAAACAAATTGTAGACCCCTACAAATCTGGTTCATCCTTGGGAGCAATTTCCAAACGCCTGAAGGTACCACGTCCATCTGTATAAACAATAGTATGCAAGTATAAACACTATGGGACCAAGCAGTCATACACTGTTCAGGAAGGAGAAGCGTTCTGTCTCCTAGAGATGAACGTGCTTTGATGCAAAAAGTACAAATCGATTCCAGAACAGCAGCAAAGGCCTTTGTGAAGATGCTGGAGTTAAGATACAAAAGTATCTATATCGACATAACCTGAAAGGCCGCATAGCAAGAAAGAAGCCACTGATCCTAAATCGCCATTAAAAAGCTAGACTACGGGTTGCAACTGCATACGGGGACAAAGATGGTACTTTTCCTCTGGTCTGATGAAACGAAAATAGATCCGTTTGGCCATAATGACCATTGTTATGTTTGTAGGAAAAAGGGGGTGGCTTGCAAGCTGAAGAACACCATTCCAACCGTGAAGCACGGGGGTGGCAGCATCATGTTGTGGGGGTGCTTTGCTGCAGGAGGAACTGGTGCACTTCAAAATAGATGGCATCATGAGGGAAATTATGTGGATATATTGAAGCAACATCTCATGACATCAGTCAGGAAGTTTAAGCTTGGTCGCAAATGGGTCTTCCAAATGAACAATGACCCCAAGCATACTTCCAAAGTTGTGGCAAAATGGCTTAAGGACAACAAAGTGAAGGTATTGGAGTGGCCATAACAAAGCCCTGACTTCAATCCCATAGAACATTTGTAGGCAGAACTGAAAAAGCGTGTGCGAGCAAGGAGGCCTACAGTTACCCCGATTCAGTTACACCAGCTCTGTCAGGAGGAAATGGGCCAAAATTCCCCAACTTATTATTTTACTAGGATTAAATGTTAGGAATTGTGAAAAACTGAGTTTAAATGTATTTGGCTAAGTTGTATGTAAACTTCCGACTTCCAACTGTATATACACAGTATGCATATATATGGGTATACACACTCACAGTACACACAGCATACACACAACCATTCAAAAGTTTGGGTTCACTTAGAAATGTACTTGTTTTTGAAAGGAAAACACTTTTTTGTCCATTAAAATAACATCAAATTGCTCAGAAATACAGTGTAGACATTGTTATTGTAGCTGGAAATGGCAGATTTTTTAATGGAATATCGACATTTGCGTAGAGGCCCATTATCAGCAACCATCACTCCTGTGTTCCAATGGCACATTGTGTTAGCTAATCCAAGTTGATCATTTTAAAAAGGCGAATTGATCATTACAAAGCCCTTTTGCAATTATGTTAGCACAGCTGAAAAATCTGTTGTAATAAAGCAACAAAACTGGTCTTCTTTAGAATAGTTGAATATCTGGAGCATCAGCATGTGTGGGTTCGATTACAGGCTCAAAATGGCCAGAAACAAAGACCTTTCTCCTAAAACTCATTAGTCTATCCTTGTTCTGAGAAATGAAGGGTATTCCATGCGAGAAATTGCCAATAAACATAAGATCTCGTACAACGCTGTGTACTACTCCCTTCACAGTGCAAACTGGCTCTTATTCAGACATTTGGAACACAAATCATAACATTTGAAACTATATAAATATAATATATACAAAAATAACCAAAATATCAAAAAGTAGTAACAAAGCCAAATAGAAACAAATTGTATATAAATACATATAATGAGAATCAAATGACAATATTACCCTATTGCTAACAAATAAAACTAAATTGTACAAATCCTATATCACACAAATAGAATAACACATTTAAGAGAACCTGATTATTACACTATTGCACTTCAAACAAGAAACAAACTAAATTGCACAACTAATTGCATTAGTACTATACAAAGTTAGAGGTGCTCTATTTGATAGATTCCCCCGCTCCCCCTACCTCGGGCTTCCAGTGGGGAGACCGTAGGTCAACCTACCCCACCCCCTCCCCATCTCATACTTCTGAGTGGGAGACCTTCCCAGGCAGTAGCCTGCCTAGATCACAACTTAGAATCAGGGCGCCCACTCCGATAAGGTTAATTGACCCACATTCCCACACTGTGACATGATATCATTAACGCGACGTGCAAATATCTCCATTCTGAATAAAAAAGAATCATTGTGTGAGGGTGCCCCCATGCCGCCTATGCCTAAATCCACCACTGGTATGTGTAACTTTAACTGTCTTGTCCAGAAGGGCCCGTACAGATCCAAACGAGACAACGGCAGTCAAGAGAGCCATTTGATCATTTTCACCAGAGTTGAGCGTGGCGTTCAGCTTGGTGTGGGCCAATCAGAAGTCATCAAAGCGGCTAATAGGCTAGTCATGGAAATAAAATGACAAATAAAAATTTGTGAAGGATAGGCAACGAACAAGAGCCAACAGGTAGGCTGCTACTTAGTGGATTCAGAAAGTACTCAACCCTAGACTTTTTGCAAATTTTTTGTGTTAAAGCATGAATTACAAATGGATACAATTTTGATTTTTGGTCACTGACCTACACACAATACCCCATATTTTCAAAGTGGAATTATTTAAAAATGTAAAGCTGAAATGTCTTGAGTCAATTAGTATTCAACTCCTTTTATGACAAGCCTAAATAAGTTCAGGAGTAAAAATGTGCTTAACAAATCAAATATGCAATAATAGTATTTAACATAGATAATTGTAAGGTACCTCAGCCGAGCAGTGAATTTCAAACCCGTATTCAACCACAAAGACCAGTGAGGTTTTCCAATGCCTCGCAAAGGGCACCTATTGGCAAAAATTTAAAAAGCAGACATTGAAAAATATATTTAATTCCTTTTGAATTCAAGCTGTAACAACAAAATGTGGAATAGGTGAAGGGGTATGAATACTTTCTGAAGGCATTAATATTCTGAAGAGTTATTTATAACTGTACAATGAGAAAACACATGCACTGCAGCCTCAATTAGCCTAGCTAGCTAACTAATATTAGCTAGTTTAACTAGCGACTCCCGGTTTGAAGCCGTTAAGACAAGTACTACGTAATCATATTTATTGATAAATAACCAAGCTATAGCAGCTATTAGTCTTCTAAAGTGCAAGTCTACTTGCCGTTTCTCTTCTCTCCCTCCCAATGTCACTCGCTCACAGTACGTCCATTCCCCCTCCTTCTAGAGAGGCTCATCTTCTGTTGCGCTTTATCAGCTCCGGTTAATAAAGGAGCTTTAAAAAAAAAAGTACTTTAGGGTTCTGGATCCAAACAGGTCTATACGGGTTTAGTTGTTCTCAGGTCCAATCGGAAAAGGTTTCTATATTTAAAAAAAGCTCAATTATGCATATTCGGTCCGGGTGGGAAAGCCCCAGGTCCATTTCGGGATGGGTCCAACTTTTTGGACCAGTGTAGACCTCTATTACCAGTATGCCAATATTTTTTCCATGGCAAAAATGACAAAAAGCAGACCAAACTCCCAAACTGCTTTATGTAATATATTGTGCGTTATGGCTTGGGGGGGGGAAAATAAATATGACTGGATGACAAGACAGTTGTTTGTTTCCAACATTACGGCCATTTTCTTAAATCAGTTACATCCGCTTCATGTTTTGTCACAAGGGTTGGGCGAAATTTGTGGGGACCTCTTCTACGATATACTACTCCAAATATGGCGATATCCGATAATCATTTTGTGCCGTTAATGACAAAATTATTTGAGACTGCCATTTCTGTGGTATTTAACTAAGCAACACAGTTAAGAACAAATTCATATTTGTTGCGGTCATCCCCCTCTTCAAAGGGGGGGACACTCTTGACCCAAACTGCTACAGACCTATATCTATCCTACCATGCCTTTCTAAGGTCTTCGAAAGCCAAGTCAACAAACAGATTACCGACCATTTCGAATCTCACCATACCTTCTCTGCTATGCAATCTGGTTTCAGAGCTGGTCATGGGTGCACCTCAGCCACGCTCAAGGTCCTAAACGATATCTTAACCGCCATCGATAAGAAACATTACTGTGCAGCCGTATTCATTGATCTGGCCAAGGCTTTCGACTCTGTCAACCACCACGTCCTCATTGGCAGACTCGACAGCCTTGGTTTCTCAAATGATTGCCTCGCCTGGTTCACCAACTACTTCTCTAATAGAATTCAGTGTGTCAAATCGGAGGGTCTGCTGTCCGGACCTCTGGCAGTCTCTATGGGGGTGCCCGAGGGTTCAATTCTTGGACTGACTCTCTTCTCTGTATACATCAATGAGGTCGCTCTTGCTGCTGGTGAGTCCCTGATCCACCTCTTACGCAGACGACACCATTCTGTATACTTCCGGCCCTTCTTTGGACACTGTGTTAACAACCCTCCAGGCAAGCTTCAATGCCATACAACTCTCCTTCCGTGGCCTCCAATTGCTCTTAAATACAAGTAAAACTAAATGCATGCTCTTCAACCGATCGCTACCTGCACCTACCCGCCTGTCCAACATCACTACTCTGGACGGCTCGGACTTAGAATACGTGGACAACTACAAATACTTAGGTGTCTGGTTAGACTGTAAACTCTCCTTCCAGACCCATATCAAACATCTCCAATCCAAAGTTAAATCTAGAATTGGCTTCCTATTTCGCAACAAAGCATCCTTCACTCATGCTGCCAAACATACCCTTGTAAAACTGACCATCCTACCAATCCTCGACTTTGGCGATGTCATTTACAAAATAGCCTCCAATACCCTACTCAACAAATTGGATGCAGTCTATCACAGAGCAATCCGTTTTGTCACCAAAGCCCCATATACTACCCACCATT
The DNA here is from genome assembly GCF_021184085.1 of Oncorhynchus gorbuscha. NCBI lineage: Eukaryota > Metazoa > Chordata > Actinopteri > Salmoniformes > Salmonidae > Oncorhynchus > Oncorhynchus gorbuscha. Next base: position 26,166,339 of record NC_060190.1, on the reverse strand, counting down.
GCGACCTGTACGCTCTCGTTGCCTGGCCCTCGCTTCATACTCGTCGCCAAACCCACTGGCTCCATGTCATCTACAAGACCCTGCTAGTTAAAGTCCCCCCTTATCTCAGCTCGCTGGTCACCATAGCATCTCCCACCTGTAGCACACGCTCCAGCAGGTATATCTCTAGTCACCCCCAAAACCAATTCTTTCTTTGGCCGCCTCTCCTTCCAGTTCTCTGCTGCCAATGACTGGAACGAACTACAAAAATCTCTGAAACTGGAAACACTCATCTCCCTCACTAGCTTTAAGCACCAACTGTCAGAGCATCTTTCAGATTACTGCACCTGTACATAGCCCACCTATAATTTAGCCCAAACAACTACCTCTTTCCCAACTGTATTTAATTTATTTATTTATTTTGCTCCTTTGCACCCCATTATTTTTATTTCTACTTTGCACATCCTTCCATTGCAAAACTACCATTCCAGTGTTTTACTTGCTATATTGTATTTACTTTGCCACCATGGCCTTTTTTGCCTTTACCTCCCTTCTCACCTAATTTGCTCACATTGTATATAGACTTGTTTATACTGTATTATTGACTGTATGTTTGTTTTACTATATGTGTAACTCTGTGTCGTTGTATCTGTCGAACTGCTTTGCTTTATCTTGGCCAGGTCGCAATTGTAAATGAGAACTTGTTCTCAACTTGCCTACCTGGTTAAATAAAGGTGAAATAAAAAATAAAAAAATATTTACAATGACTGCCCACCAAAAAGGCCTCCTGCGAGGATGGGGGCAGGGACAAAATAAAATATTAACAATATTATAGTCACATTCTCATTAAATAAATCATTGGTGGCAAAAAAATAAAATAAGGCTTAGTTAATTAATTTAGAATTTTCAACATATTGATACAGCCTAACTGATAAAACCGCAGTTTTGATTTGTAAAATTCAAATAGAGTAATCTTGCACGTCACAATATATCGTCTTGCATTTTAATTTAGTCACATCAGCCCAACCCTACTTGCCACGGTACTAATGAGCATTGCGATACTATAACTCAGTATTTGAATTATTCAAGGCTGTCAATCATTTTATACCCCAATGTATCACAGGAGGCTGGTGGCACCTAAGTTGGGGTGGATAGGCTCGTGGTAATGGCTGGAGCGGAATAAGACTAATGGTATTAAATACATGGTTTCCATGTGTTTGGTGCCATTCCTTTTGCGCCGTTCTAGCCATTATTATGAGCCGTCCACCGCTCAGCAACATTCACTGGACTGTATATACTATAGATATGCATTTCCTGAAATACTGCTGAAAAAGAGTGACTGTTTAAAGGGACCACTAGTCTGAAAACAAATATATACAGTGACAATACATTGAATATTGTGGGTAAAACTTAAACCTGATCATCTAAAAGTGCTTACACCACAAGCGAAGAGACTACAAAGAGAACCGCATTGAACTCAGAAGAAGCAAAATAAGCTTGACCCTCACCTCTCCCTCCAGAGGTACTTCCGGGATGTGATGACTCACTTCCTGTGCGGGACAGCTCAGAGGGTGGCTCCTCATTCCTCCAGCTTGGGTCCCTGAGGACAGAAGAGAAAGGTTGAGTAAATACTTTAAGACGATATGAATAATATCAATAACATGCTGACTAGACCAGGCACGTCCGTGTGTGGGTCGACAAAAATCAACATGCTCACCAAACGCGATCTGGACACGTGTTGAAATATCAAAACGAAATCTAAACCAACAATATTCATTTGGGGACAAGTATAAACATTTAACTAACTAGCTTGCTGTTGCTAGCTAATTTGTCCTGGGATATAAAAACATTGGGATGTTATTGTACCTGAACAAGGTCATTTTTATCTGGATCTTATCTGGATCCCATTTTTGGTTCACACAAAATCATGTGTTCTTTATTCCAACAACTAATCCACAGATAGTTGGTTTCTAGGTTTCCCCTTAAGGTGCATTACCGGCACCAACTGGACGTTAATCTTTCAATCACACAAGTGGGTATATGCTCCTAAAAACCAATGAGGAGATGGGTGAGGTGGGACTTGCATCACATCAAGCATCAAAAAAAGAAACAAGTTCGATTTTAGCGCCTGACTACGCAGACAGTTGATGCACACAAGAGGTTTGTATGAAATGATTGACATAATAATGTATGTGTCAATTTATTTTGCAATGCTCACGCAATGCGGCTGGTGTGGTCAGCATGTTAGTTTTAGGAATGACCCACAAACATGAAAATACACAGTACCAGTCAAAGGTTGACACCAACTCGTTCCATGTTTTTTTTTTTACTACTTCCTACATTGTAGAATAATAGCGAAGACATCAAAACTATGAAATAACACATATGGAATCATGTAGTAACCAAAAACGTGTTAAACAAATAAAAATATTTTATATTTGAGATACTTCACGGTAGCCACCCGTTGCCTTGACAGCTATGCACAATCTTGGCATTCTCTCAACCAGCTTCAAGAAGTAGCCACTTGGAATGCATTTAAATTAACACGTGTGCCTTGCTAAAAGTTCATTTGTGGAATTTCTTTCCTTCTTAATGTGTTTGAGCCAATCAGTTGTGTTGTGACATGGTAGGGGTGGTATACAGAAGATGGCCTTTTACCAAATAAGGCTATGTCCATATTATGGCAAGAACAGCTCAAATAAGCAAAGAGAAACAGCAGTCCATCATTACATACAGGTCAGTCAAAGTGAAACATTTAAATTACTTTGAAAGTTTCTTCAAGTGCAGTTGCAAAAACCATCAAGCGCTATGATGAAACTGGCTATCATGAGGACCGCCACAGGAAAAAAAGACCCAGAGGTACCTCTGCTGCAGAGGTTAAGTTCATTAGAGTTAACTGTACATCAGATTGCAGCCCAAATAAATGCTTCACAGAGTTCCAGTAACAGACATCAACATAAACTATTCAGAGGAGACTGCAGCAATTCGACCACGAAGGCCTGATTCACGTAAAGAAACCACTACTAAAGGACACCAATAAGAGGAAGACACTTGCTTGGGCCAAGAAACATGAGCAATGGACATTAGACTGACAGAAATCTGTCATTTGGTCTGATTAGTAGGAAAACGGATGATCTCCGCATGTGTAGTTCCCACCGTGAAGCATTGAGGTGTGATGGTGCTTTGCTGGTGACACAGTCAGTGATTTATTTCGAATTCAAGCCACACTTAACCAGCACAGCTAAAACAGCATTCTGCAGCAATATGCCATCCCATCTGCTCTTACATAAATAGATTTGGATTTTTTTTAACACTGTTTGGGTTACTACATGATTCCATGTGTGTTATTTCATAGTGTTTAGGTCTTCACTATTATTCTACAATGTAGAACACTTGATTAAGTAGGTGACCAAACTTGACTGATACTGTGTGTGACATACAAAACAACAAAAAGAAACGTCCCTTTTTCAGGACCCCGTCTTTCAAAGATAATTTGTAAAAAATTCACAGATCTTCAATTGTAAAGGGTTTAAACACTTTATTAAAACACTTTACCATGCTTGTTCAATGAACCATAAAGAATTAATGAACATTAATGAGCACCTGTGGAACGGTCGTTAAGACACTAACAGCTTACAGACGGTAGGCAATTAAGGTCACAGTTATGAAAACATAGGACACTAAAGAGGCCTTTCTACTGACTCTGAAAAACACAGAAAGAAAGATGCCCAGGGTCCCTGCTCATCTGCGTGAACGTGCCTTAGGCATGCTGTAAGGAGGCATGAGTACTGCAGATGTGACTAGGGCAATAAATTGCAATGTCCGAACTGAGACGCCTAAGACAGGGAGACATGATGGACAGCTGATCGTCCTCGCAGTGGCAGACCACATGTAACACCTACACAGGATCGGTACATCCAAACATCACTCCTGCAGGACAGGTACAGGATGGCGTCGCTGGACCAGACAGGACTGACAAAAAAGTGCTGTTCACTGACGAATCGCGGTCTTGTCTCACCAGGGGTGATGGTCTGATTCTCGTTTATCGGAATGAGCGTTAGACAGAAGCCTGTACTCTGTGGAGGGCCTGTCAGGGTCTGGAGCAGTGTGTCAGCATCATCGGACTGAGCTTGTTGTCATTGCAGGCAATCTCAACGCTATGCGTTACAGGGAAGACATCCTCCTCCCTCATGTGGTACCCTTCCTGCAGGCTCATCCTGACATGACCCTGTAGCATGACAATGCCACCAGCAATACTGCTCGTTCTGTGCGTGATTTCCTGTAAGACAGGAATATCAGTGCTCTGCTATGGCCAGCATAGAGCCCGGATCTCAATCCCATTGAGCATGTCTGGGACCTGTTGGATCTGAGGGTGAGGGCTAGGGCCATTCCCTCCAGAAATGTCCGGGAACTTGCAGGTGCCTTGGTGGAAGAGTGGGGTGACATCTCACAGCAAGAACTGGTGCAGTCCATGAGGAGGAGATGCACTGCAGTACTTAATGCAACTGGTGGCCACACCAGACACTGACGGTTACTTTTGATTTTGACCCCCCCCCCCCCCCCGTTCAGGGACACATTATTCCATTTGTTAGTCACATGTCTGTAGAACTTGTTCAGTTTATGTCTCGGTTGTTGAATCTTATGTTCATACAAAAATTAAGTTTGCTGAAAAGAAACGCAGTTGACAGTGAGAGGATGTTTCTTTTTTTGTTGAGTTTATAACACACACAATTCAGGGAAAGGTTGTTTCCAGAGGTCCCATGACCAAATTACCAATAAACAGCTGCTGTAGCTATTACAAAATGTGTAATAATTTAGAGCTGAAAACATTAAATATGGGCACAAAATCTGAGTTATAATGCTGTTTATGTTGCACCAGATTACTCTTGCATAGTGTTTTGCTTACCATAAAAATCACTCAAGAACTCTACCAGACTCACGCTCAATTCAGCTCTGCCGCTTCCTGCTATACCCACAACCCCTTACCTGTCTCTGTCGCGAGGTTTCCTATCGAAGCCCTTGGACTGGTCCTCTTCCAGCTGCCTCTGGAGCTTCTCCTCTACCTCCCGCTCCTTAGCCGCTGTGTCCACGGGCTTGGCCGCTCCAAAGATGGAGGCTCGACCAGAGCTGCGGGCAGCTGCCGGAGCAGCTGGGGGAGCCCCACCGCTGCCGGCCTGCTGCTCCTCCTTGGCCATGCTGCGCGGCTTCAGGACCAGCTTGGGCCTCTCGGTGGGACCACCTGGTTGTGCGTAGTGGGGAGAGAGATGGGTTACATTGTGTATATTTAACCTTAATTTGAACCTTGGCATAATCCCCAAGGGAGTCCTGTTCATAGTGAGATGTAATATAGCACTGCTAATTATTTAAAGGGGATCTAGGCAGGGAACCTGAGGGAAGGGTGGTGTCAGTGGGGGTAGCAGGATGGACATGTGGTTACAGGGTTGAATAACACAGAATAATAAACTGTAATAAATAAACTATTGAGAACAATTTGAGGGTAGTTTACTCTCACCTCTCTCCTCGCGCCCTTCGTCCTGCCTCTCGTACCGGCCCTCCCGGTCTCCGCCGTAGCGATCCCGGGACCCATAGCGGCTACCACTACCTCCGCCACTCTGATCGTCATCGTCACGGCGGTACCCACTGCCGAAGGCACGGCGCCCTCCGTCATCCCTATCCCTGCGGGAGCCAAAGGCTGCGGTAGAGTAGAGGGAGTACAAGCGCCAAGACTTAGTCGCTTTATCCATACCGCTGTCTAACTGAAATATGAGGGCAACACAGGGAAGCACTTCTTCTGTTTAGTTATGGGGTTATATACAGACAGTACAGTCAAAAGTTTGGACACTTATTCTACGGATTCTTTATTTTTACTACTTTATTTTAGAAAGAACTTCCAGAAAGGAACTTTTAACAAGGCACACCTGTTAATTGAAATGCATTTCAGGTGACTACCTCATGAAGCTGGTTGAGAGAATGCAAAGAGTGTGCAAAGCTGTCAAGGCAAAGGGTGGCTACTTTGAAGAATCTCAAATATATTTTGATTTGTTTAACACTTTTTTGGTTACTACATGATTCCATGTCTGTTATTTCATAGTTTTGATGTCTTCACTTTCATTCTACAATGCAGCAAAAACAAAATATAGAAAAACCCAGGAATGAGTAGGTGTCCCAACTTTTGACTGGTACTGTACAGCTCATGAAGGCACACAAATATACACGTGATGGCTGCTTAAAAAGCTGTTCACAGAAGAAAAAAAATGGAGCTGCCGTATTTAAGAAACAGCTTGATTTTAGCACAAGAATGCACATGTGGCACACTGGCACCATGTCACATTTACAAAACCTTTGTAAACCTTAGTGAAATGCTTACTTAACTGCATTATTGGTTAAGGGCTTGTAAGACAAATAAGAGTTAGGAGAATATTTACAAAATAAACTAAAGTAAAAATAAAAATAAATGTAACAATAAAATAACAATAACGAGGCTATATACAGGGCACACCATTACCCAGTCAATGTGCGGGAGTACAGGTTTGTCGAGGTAATTTAGTTAATATGTACATGTAGGTAGGGGTAAAGTGACTACGCATAGATAAACAGCGAGTAGCAGTAGCCTATAAAATGCAAATAGTCCAGGTAGCCATTTGATTAGCTGTTCAGCAGTCTTATGGCTTGGGGGTTTAAGAAGCCTTTTGGACCTAGACTTTGTGCTCCAGAACTGCTTGCCGTGCGGTAGTAGAGAGAACAGTCTACGATTAGGTTGTTTGAGTCCTTGGCAAATTGTAGGGCCTTCCTGACACCACCTGGTATAGAGGTCCCGGATGGCAGGAAGCTTGGCACAGTGATGTACTGGGCTATACGCACTACCCTGTTTTTGCACCTCGTGGAGTTTGGGAAAGTCTGATTTAACCATTGGGAGTTAGCCAGCTAACTAGCAATTAGCATTAGCGGCTAATACGATCCATTTTAGGCACAACTTTTCCAGAATATTCATGACAAACAAGCTGTTTGCAGACAGTAAGACGCAAACAAATAGACGATCAACGGAAAACAGAAAAACTGACATTACATACACCACTCTCGCGTATCACATTTAACAAACCAAAACAGTGAAATAGCATTAGATGGTAAAGTAAAAAACAAAACCGGTCCTTGCATAGATACCGATACATACAGGGTTCATATAGATTGACTTTTAATTAAGTTTCCATGGCCAACAATTGGCAGTGTCAATGTACGTATAAAAAAAGCTCTCTGTTCACATGTAACATCTCCCGTTTCTTGTTGAGAAAGGCACTTAACCCCGCCCCCAAAAGTAAAATACCTGTTAGGCAACTGTATAAAACATGTGGTCAACCCTGAGCCTGGAGACCTGCTGGGTGCACAGGCTTTTGAATAAGCAACTGCTCGAACACAGAGACAGTTTATCAAGGTCCGATTGAGAAGCTAGGTCATTTTGCAGGGCTCTGGCAGTGCTCCTCCTGCTCCTCTTTGCACAAAGGCGGAGGGAGCGGTCACGCTGCTGGGTTGTTGCCCTCATACGGCCTCCTCCACGTCTCCTGGTGTACTGGCCTGTCTCCTGGTAGCGCCTCCATGCTCTGGACACTACGCTGACATACACAGCAAACCTTCTTGCCACAGCTCGCATTGATGTCCCATCCTGGATGAGCTGCACTACCTGAGCCACTTGTGTGGGTTTGTAGACTCAGTCTCATGCTACCACTAGAGTGAAAGCACCGCCAGCATTCAAAAGTGACCAAAACATCTGCCAGGAAGCATAGGAACCGAGAAGTCGTCTGTGGTCACCACCTGTAGAACCACTCCTTTATTGGGGGTGTCTTGCTAATTGCCTATAATTTCCAAATGTTGTCTATTCCATTTGCACAACAGCATGTGAAATATATGGTCTATCAGTGTTGCTTCCTAAGTGGACAGTTTGATTTCACAGAAGTGTGATTGACTTGGAGTTACATTGTGTTGTTTAAGTGTTCCCTTTATTTTTTTGAGCAGTGTATGTAAAGAAAAAGTATTTAATAAGAATATTTCATTCATTTAGATCTTGGATGTGTTATTTTTGTGTTCCCTTTATTTTTTTGAGGGGTGTATAATAATCAATAATTTTGCTCTTTATTTAGCCATCTTACATATAAATCCTTATTTGTTAATCAAAAATTGTGAATAACTCACCACAGGTAAATGAGAAGGGTGTGCTTGAAAGGATGCACATAACTCTGCAATGTTGGGTTGTATTGGGGAGAGCGTTTTAAATAATGTTCCACACACAGTCTGTGCCTGTATTTCGTTTTCATGCTAGTGAGAGCTGAGAATCCACTCTCACATAGGTACGTGTTTGCAAAGGGAATCAGTGTCTTAGCAGTACGATTTGCCAAGGAAAGAAACTGATCGCAGCCCTATTCTGAAATATTTTAGTGGCTTCTGATTAAATTACATTTTCACTAAACAGCTTGTTGCAATTTCGATGAGGCACTCTTGTTCAGATATCAGCAAGAGGACTGGAGGGCCGGCATGAAAGGGATAACGAATCCAGTTGTGTGTGTCGTCGGTTTTGGGAAAGTACCTGCGTAATTGCGCAACGATGGAAAGACCTGTGTTGTCCTTGATAATGTAGACAAAAAAAGAGCAACTTCTTAATCATAGTCTCAATTTTGTCCCGCACATTGAATATAGCTGCAGAGAGTCCCTGTAATCCTACATTCAGATGATTCAGGCAAGAAAAAACATCACCCAGACAGGCCAGTCTTGTGAGAAACTAGTCATCATGCAAGCGGTCAGACAAGTGAAAATGACAGCCAGTAAACTAAGCTCATCTCTCAATATTCTTTTATTTTTTTAAAGTGTCAATACTTTGCCTCTTGATAACCAGCGCAACTCTGTATGTTGTAAAAGCGTTACATGGTCGCTGCCCATATCATTGCATAATGCAGAAAATCGACGAGAGCTCAGGGGCCTTGCTTTTAACTTCTTGGTGACAGGCGGCAGTATTTTCACGTGCGGATGAAATGCATGCCCAAATTCAACTGCCTGCTACTCACCCCCAGAATACAAGATATGCATATTATTAGTAGATTTGGATAGAAACAATCTGAAGTTTCTTAAAACTGTTTGAATCATGTCTGAGTATAACAAAACTTATTTAGCAGGCGAAACCCAGAGGACAAACATTCAGATTTCTTTTGGTTTTTGAGGTCACTCTCTTCAATGGGTTTTCAATGGGAATCCAAATTTCGAAGGGACCTTCTAGCAGTTCCTATCGCTTCCACTGGATGTCAGTCTTTAGAGATTGGTTGAGGTTATTCCTTTATGTAATTTAGAAGTATGACATCTTGAACGAAGGTCACTTGAAGTGTCCTGTTAGATAGAGGCGCGATAGAAAGCTAGCTAGTTTGTTTTCCTCCTGTACTGAACACAGATCATCCAGTCTTCAATTTTATTGATTATTTACGTTAAAAAATACCTAAAGTTTTAGTACAAATGTAGTTTGAGTTTACAGGTAACTTTTGAGATATTTTGTAGTCACATTGCGCAAGTTGGAACCGGTTTTTCTCTGGATCAAACGCGCCAAATAAAATATAAAACGGACATTTTGGATATAGATCGACGGAATTAATCGAACAAAAGAAGGACCATTTGTGATGTTTATGGGAGATATTGGAGTGCCAACAAAAGAAGCTCGTCAAAGGTAAGGCATGAATTATATTTTTATTTCTGCGTTGTGCGTCACGCGCCTGTAGGGTTGAAATATGCTTTCTCTCTGATTACGGAGGTGCTATCCTCATATAATAGCATCGTTTGCTTTCACGGAAAAGCCTTTTTGAAATCTGACATGTTGCATCTGTGATTTAATGAAAGTTTGATTTTTATAGTAATTTTATAAATTTGGCGCTCTGCATTTTCCCTGGCTTTTGGCCAGGTGGGACGCTAGCATCCCACATATCCCAGAGAGGTTAACAAAGTTAACCATTTTCATTGTAGTGTCCAAAATGTCTTTCAAGCTGTCAGGTATTCCCTTGGCAGCAAGAGCCTCTTCAGTGGATGCTTTACCACTCCACTATGTCTCCGTCATGGCTTTTGCACCATCAGTACAGATACCAACACATCTTGACCACCAAAGTCCATTTGATGTCACAAAGCTGTCCAGTACTTTAAAAATATCCTCTCCGGTTGTCCTGGTTTCCAGAAGAGGATGTCTTCCTTAATTGACCCCCCCCAGAAACGTAACGGACATATACCAGGAGCTGTGCCAGGCCCGCAACGTCTGGTGACTCTTCATCAATTACTATTTGATGATGAGATTGTCTGTATAGTTTTTTTCACATTTTCCCACAGCATGGAAGTATAAAGTCCTCAATAGTATGGGGTTTGCCTGTCCTTGCCACTCGGTAGCTCACCATATAAGACGCTTCTAGCCCCTTCTTATTAATGGTATCTGTTGCTTTTATACACGTCTTACTACTCAAAAATCATCTTAACTCTCGCTCAAAAACTCCCGTGGCTTATTTTTCAAATTGGGATGTTTCATTTCTAAATGTCTGCACAAGTGAAGGTTTCCCGATTGAGAGTAACAGTTAATGTGATTGGATGTTAATTATTTGACCAGGCTACCTGTATTTGACATTGTGTTGTTATTTTGTTATTTTGCTCAACACTAGATGGTTTAATTGTATTTTTGGCAGTAAAACGAGGCTACTCTGGTGAGAGAGAGAAACATAACCAAATGTATAGCCCTGTTGGAAAATCTAAATGTGAAGATTTTTTTTGAATTTTATATTTTGAAAGGTGAATCACATTTTTAAATGGCATACCCCCGAAGGCATTGCACGTACGCCCAGTTTGGGAGTACCTGGTCTAGATTGATGACGATCCGTTAAGTTTTGAGCAATGGTTTCACCTCCGTTCTCACCTCCCCGGTCGTCATAGCGGTCTCTGCCGCCAAAGCCGCGGTCCCGGTCGCCGAAGCCACGGTCGTTGTCCCTTCGCAGCCCGTCACGGTCTCCGTAGCGGTCGCGTGACCCTGAGAGGAAAACGAAGGAGTTAAATGGGACTATGAAAGGGATGCAAATCAAGTAACACAAATGCAAATCAAATCTCTTGAGATCAAGAAACATCAAGAAAAAATGTCAAAAGGATGCAATTCTTTTCACACAGTGCAAGATAACAGGAACTATGTGGACGGCATAAAACATACCCATTCGTGCTTGACATTGCAAATAAAAAGTGTAGCATGAAAAAAAAAGCATGACGTAGCATGACGCTTTGAGACAATGGTAACTCACCACCTGGATTTGGTTTTATGTAGCAAAATTTGAAATAGTTTTTTTTTTACATTGGAAAAAAGTAGACACTAAAAGCTACAAAATGGTATATCATACAGTGCATTTTTGACAATGGGGAAAGTCATTCTGCTTTGAAAGTTGATAAACTTGTAATTTCACTTCAGAGAAAATTGCCTTTGAATATTTTGGGATCTACACCCATTCAGCATCGTTCACATCCTCCTTAGCCCCACCCACCCCGTTTCGCTCTCGGAGCGTTCATAACGCACAACTGACGCTCTGGCCAATGATTTGTTTACCTCTGGATAACATGACAGCCTAACCAGCTCTGCTGGCAACAATTTCATTACGCTTTTTTGCTGACACCGGCCATATTCAACGGGTGTTGTACCCTTTTCGGCGTTGTCATGACCGCAATTTCAGGTGGATTTCTCAACAAAACGTGAACAAGGAGGTATTTCGGCTATAAAAATAATCTTTATTGAACAAAATGAACATTTGCTGTTTAACTGGGAGTCTCGTGAGTGAAAACATCCGAAGCTCAAAGGTAAACTATTTAATTTGATTGCTTTTCTGATTTGTGACAGAGCTTCCTGCTGCTAGCTGGATATAATGCTATGCTAGGCTATCGATAAACTTACAAATGCTTGTCTTGCTTTGGCTGTAAAGCATAATTTCAAAATCTGAGATGACAGGGTGATTAAAAAAAAAGCTGTGTTTCACTATATTTCACTTGTGATTTCATGAATATGAACATTTTCTAGTAAGATTTTTTTGTCCGTTGCGTTATGCTAATTACTGTAGTTGATGACAATTCTCCTGGATCCGGGAGGGGTAGTTCTAAGTTAAGACATGAACCTAGCAAGCTAAACAACGTGTAAGATTACACACGTCACGTAATGTTCGCTAATGAGCCAGCCAGCTAACGTTAGCTTGTTAAAACAACAATGAATATAGTGGCACATAAAGAATGCCACGTTTGCCCTTAGTTTAAAGATGTAATCTGGAGCCAGGTGTTTTTGCCATCTCTTTAGCTATCATACTCTAATTCCACCGATTTCAAAACTCAACCCTCCAGAAAGTGGAGAGCAACACATGCAGCTCCACTACACAATTTGTTTTTAAACCCGCGTTCGACAGGATTACCAACACAGACTGTAATAGAAGCACTCTATATGGCAGACCAATCCAAACTTCTCTCTCGGCATGTCCAGCCCACTCATCTCAGCCAATCATGGCTAGTGGGAAGGTTGCTGGCTTTTTCTGTGGCTTTACCAGGCTCGTAATTAACACATTTTATTCATATTTAAAGATGGAATACAAGTTTGTTAAGGCACATGAAAGTTGCCATGTTCCAGAATGTATTTCTGTCAAAGTAATGCATTTTGATGAAAAAAAACGTTGGTTTTACTCAAATGTCTCTCCTGTGAAGTCGTGACTTGCAACATTTGCTTAGTTTCCTGAAACGGGTCACAAAGGACATTAGAAGGTCTGCCCCAGCATATATTTAGCGACACTGCCTTTTCTGTCCTTCCTTGGTGAACCCGTGCTTACATGCTTGCAAAAGCTAAGCTGTGAGGTATTGCCCTCACAATTTTAGCAGGCTGCTTTAAAAGAAGCTTGCTGAGTGCATTCATAGTCTATAGATATGTGGCTCTTTTAGCTTAGAGGGAAACTCTTACCAAAGGCGGATTCCTCTCTCTTTGGGGGTCCATCATCAGCGTCTGCAGTGGGCCGGGCCCTCCAGTCATCACTGTCTGTCTTCTCGGGGCCTGCCATGTCTCCCATGCGGCCCATCCGGTCTCGTCCACCCATCTGACCATTGTCTCTCCCTTCTGGCCATTCAAGGTTAGGGATCAAAATGATAAAAGCCCACACAGTAAATGCTCCACCCAAATGCTTTAGTCGTACACCACAACAGATGAAGTTTGGGCTACAATGGCCTTCAGCAGTGGTTTTTGGCCAGGCACTGGTAGGGAACTGTGGAATGTGCATGAATTGACCTCCTGACACATATGGTTTGCAAGATAGATTAAGATTAAACCAAATCCTGGACCGAAAAGCATTTTCAATATTTAATTGAAAATACTAAATCAGTGCACCATTAATTCAGAAGGAAGGTCATGGGTTGTGTGTAACTTACCCTTGTCATTGGACTGATCTGCAATATCCACCCGGATCCTGCGGTTTCCCAGGTTCTATTAGGTCAGAGGCAGGAAACAAACTCAGACATGCAAGTCATTACCAGTAATGTGGCCTAAATGACCAACTAATCTCCTTTCAATAATAGCATGTTCCAGCATCATAGATTGAATACTATTTACCAGTCACTAACAGTTAAATTCCATATATTCCATATATTATATCTTGAGCACTCAAAGTAATTTCACTAATGATTCATGGAAAGCTCAAACTAATAAATCAACAGCACATTGTTTATTTTTATCTACAGTTATAGTTGGAAGTTCACATACAACTTAGCCAAATACATTTAAACTCAAGTTTCACAACTCCTGACATTGAATCCTAGTACAAATTCCCCGTCTTAGGTCAGTTAGGATCACCACTTTAATTTTAAGAATGTGAAAATGTCAGAATAATAGTATCGAGATTTATTTATTTCAGATTTGATTTCTTTCACCACATTCCCAGTGGGTCAGAAGTTTACATACACTCAATTAGTATTTGGTAGCGTTGCCTTTAAATTGCGTAACTTGGGTCAAACGTTTTGGGTAGCCTTCCACAAGCTTCCCACAATAAGTCGGGTGACTTTTGGCCCATTCTGCCTGACAGAGCTGGTGTGACTGAGTCAGGTTTGTAGGCCTCCTTGCTCGCACACACTTTTTCAGTTCTGCACACAACTTTACTATGAGATTGAGGTCAGGGCATTGTGATGGCCACTCCAATACCTTGACTTCCATTTTGCCACAACTTTGGAAGTGTGCTTGGGGTCATCGTCCATTTTGGAAGACCCATTTGCGACCAAGCTTTAACTTCCTGACTGATGTCTTGAGATGTTGCTTCAATATATCCACATAATTTTCCTGCCTCATGATACCATCCATTTTGTGAAGTGCACCAGTCCCTCCTGCAGCAAAGCACCCCAACAACAAGATGCTGCACCCCTGTGCTTCACGGTTGGGATGGTGTTCTTCAGCTTGCAAGCCTCCCCCTTTTCCTCCAATCATAACGATGGTCATTATGGCCAAACAGTTCTATTTTTGTTTCATCAGACCAGAGGACAAAAATTACGATATTTGTCCCCATGTGCAGTTGCAAACTGTAGTCTGGCTTGTTTTAAATGGAGGTTTTGGAGCAGTGGCTTCTTCCTTGCTGAGTGGCCTTTCACGTTATGTCGATATAGGACTTGTTTTACTGTGGATATAGATACTTTTGTACCCGTTTCCTCCAGCATCTTCACAAGGTCCTTTGCTGTTGTTCTGGGATTGATTAGCACTTTTTGCACAGTCAACTTAGTGTATGTAAACGTCTGACCCACTGGAATTGTGATACCGTGAATTATAAGTGAAATAATGTGTCTGTAAACAATTGTTGGAAAAATTACTTGTGTCATGCACAAAGTAGATGTCCTAACTGACTTGCCAAAACTATAGTTTGTTAACAAGACATTTTTTGAGTGGTTGAAAAACAAGTTAATGATGCCAAACTAAGTGCATGTAAACTTTCGACTTCAACTGTATGTCCCTTGAAGTAAACTATAGACAAGTTTGGTTGTTAAGCAACAAAACCTGAGCATGCGCAACTATGGGGCAAAACAGACGAGCTGGCTTAGATTGTTGACAACATGTAAACTATATTTTGTCTCTTACTGAAAACAAATACATTTGAACAATGAGCACTTTTGTCTCAAATACATCACAGTTGTTGGTTAGTATTGACATGAAATCTGCCATAACAAGACATGGTATCAAGAACAAGATTAAACGAGTCACTTTACAATTCCCCACATGGCAGTTTGTCATTGTTGGTAGCTATGTGGCTATCCAGAATCACAACTCAGACTTCTGACCCATTGAAGTGTGTGTATGATTTGTGACATTGTCAACTAACCCAAACTATTACCAAAACTGAATGGATGTTGTGATTGATATAATCAAATGTACAGTGGGGCAAAAAAGTATTTAGTCAGCCACCAATTGTGCAAGTTCTCCCACTTAAAAAGATGAGGCCTGTCCATTAATCACGGTACTCCATTCTGCTTGTTTGTTTTATCTGTCGGCCCCGTTGCCTAGTCAATGCCATTTTACCTGCTGTTGTTATGCTAGCTGATTAGCTGTTGTCTCACCCACTGTTTTAGCTAGCTTTCCCAATTCAACACCTGTGATTACTGTATGCCTCGCTGTATGTCTCTCTCAAATGTCAATATGCCTTGTATACTGTTGCTCAGGTTAGTTATCATTGTTTTAGTTCACTATGGAGCCCCTAGTCCCACTCCTCATACCCCTGATACCTCCTTTGTCCCACCTCCCACATATGCGGTGACCTCACCCATTACAACAGGCATGTCCAGAGATAAAACCTCTCTCCATCACCAAGTGCCTGGGCTTACCTCCGCCATACCCGCACCCCACCATACCCCTGTCTGCGCATTATGCCCCGAAACCTGCTCCTCTAATTCTCTGTCCCCAACGCTCTAGGCGACCAGTTTTGATAGCCCTTAGCAGCACCCTCATACTACTCCTTCTCTGTTCCGCGGATGATGTATGCATGTCAACATCAGAAGCCTCATCAGAAGCCTCCTCCCTAAGTTTGTTTTACTCAGTGCTTTAGCACACTCTGCTAACCCTGATGTCCTTTCCGTGTCTGAATCCTGGCTCAGGAAGGCCACCAAAAATTCAGAGATTTCCATACCCAACTATAACATCTTCCGTCAAGATAGAACTGCTAAAGGGGGAGGAGTTGCAGTCTACTGCAGAGAACGCCTGCAAAGTAATGTCATACTTTCCAGGTCCATACCCAAACAGTTCGAACTACTAATTCTGAAAATTACTCTCTCCAGAAATAAGTCTCTCACTGTTGCCGCCTGCTACCGACCCCCCTCAGCTCCCAGCTGTGCCCTGGACAACATTTGTGAATTGATTGCCCCCCATCTAGCTTCAGAGTTTGTTCTGTTAGGTGAACCTAAACTGGGATATGCTTAACACCCCGGCAGTCCTACAATCTAAGCTAGATGCCCTCAATCTCACACAAATCATCAAGGAACCCACCAGGTACAACCCTAACTCTGTAAGCAAGGGCACCCTCAGACGTCATCCTGACCAACTGGCCCTCCAAATACACCTCCGCTCTCTTCAACCAGCATCTCAGCGACCACTGCCTCATTGCCTGTATTCGCTACAGTGCCGCAGTCAAACGACCACCCCTCATCACTGTCAAACGCTCCCTAAAACACTTCTGTGAGCAGGCCTATCTAATCGACCTGGCCCGGGTATCCTGGAAGGACACTGACCTCATCCCGTCAGTTGAGGATGCCTGGTCATTCTTTAAGAGTAACTTCCTCACCATTTTAGATAAGCATGCTCCGTTCAAAAAATGCAGAACTAAGAACAGATACAGCCCTTGGTTCACTCCAGACCTGACTGCCCTCGACCAGCACAAAAACATCCTGTGGCGGACTGCAATAGCATCGAACAGTCCCGCGATATGCAACTGTTCAGGGAAGTCAGGAACCAATACACGCAGTCAGTCAGGAAAGCTAAGGCCAGCTTCTTCAGGCAGAAGTTTGCATCCTGTAGCTCCAACTCCAAAACATTCTGGGACACTGTGAAGTCCATGGAGAACAAGAGCACCTCCTCCCACCGCTGCCCACTGCACTGAGGCTAGGGAACACGGTCACCACCGACAAATCCATGATTATCGAAAACTTCAACAAGCATTTCTCAACGGCTGGCCATGCCTTCCGCCTGGCTACTCCTACCTCGGCCAACAGCTCCGGCCCCCCCGCAGCTCCTTGCCCAAGCCTCTCCAGGTTCTCCTTTACCCAAATCCAGATAGATGTTCTGAAAGAGCTGCAAAACCTGGACCCGTATAAATCAGCTGGGCTTGACAATCTGGACCCTCCATTTCTGAAACTATCCGCCGTCATTGTCGCAACCCCTATTACCAGCCTGTTCAACCTCTCTTTCATATCGTCTGAGATCCCCAAGGATTGGAAAGCTGCCGCAGACATCCCCCTCTTCAAAGGGGGAGACACCCTGGACCCAAACTGTTACAAACCTATATCCATCCTGCCCTGCCTATCTAAGGTCTTCGAAAGCCAAGTCAACAAACAGGTCACTGACCATCTCGAATCCCACCGTACCTTCTCCGCTATGCAATCTGGTTTCCGAGCCGGTCACGGGTGCACCTCAGCCACACTCAAGGTACTAAACGACATCATAACCGCCATCGATAAAAGACAGTACTGTGCAGCTGTCTTCATCGACCTTGCCAAGGCTTTCGACTCTGTCAATCACCATATTCTTATCGGCAGACTCAGTAGCCTCGGTTTTTTGGATGACTGCCTTGCCTGGTTCACCAATTACTTTGCAGACAGAGTTCAGTGTGTCAAATCGGAGGGCATGTTGTCCGGTCCTCTGGCAGTCTCTATGGGGGTGCCACAGGGTTCAATTCTCGGGCCGACTCTTTTCTCTGTGTATATCAATGATGTTGCTCTTGCTGCGGGAGATTCCCTGATCCACCTCTACGCAGACGACACCATTGTATACACTTTCGGCCCGTCATTGGACACTGTGCTATCTAACCTCCAAACGAGCTTCAATGCCATACAACACTCCTTCCGTGGCCTCCAACTGCTCTTAAACGTTAGTAAAACCAAATGCATGCTTTTCAACCGATCGCTGCCTGCACCCGCATGCCCGACTAGCATCACCACACTGGATGGTTCCGACCTTGAATATGTGGACAACTATAAGTACCTAGGTGTCTGGCTAGACTGCAAACTCTCCTTCCAGACCCATATCAAACATCTCCAACCGAAAATCAAATCAAGAACCGGCTTTCTATTCCGCAACAAAGCCTCCTTCACTCACGCTGCCAAGCTTACCCTAGTAAAACTGACTATCCTACCGATCCTCGACTTCGGCGACGTCATCTACACAACACTTCCAACACTCTACTCAGCAAACTGGATGCAGTTTATCACAGTGCCATCCGTTTTGTTACTAAAGCACCTTATACTACCCACCACTGCGACTTGTATGCTCTAGTCGGCTGGCCCTCGCTACATATTCGTCGCCAGACCCACTGGCTTCAGGTCATCTACAAGGCCATGCTAGGCAAAGCTCCGCCTTATCTCAGCTCACTGGTCACGATGGCAACACACATCCGTAGCACGCGCTCCAGCAGGTGTATCTCATTGATCATCCCTAAAGGCAACACCTCATTCGGCCGCCTTTCGTTCCAGTACTCTGCTGCCTGTGACTGAAACGAATTGCAAAAATCGCCGAGGTTGGAGACTTATCTCCCTCACCAACTTCAAACATCAGCTAGCTGAGCAGCTAACCGATCGCTGCAGCTGTACATAATCTATTGGTAAATAGCACACCCATTTTCACTTACCTCATCACCACAGTTTTTATTTATTTACTTTTCGGCTCTTTTGCACACCAATACCTGTACATGATCATTTATCACTTCAGTGTTAATCTGCAATATTGTAATTATTCGCCTACCTCCTCATGCCTTTTGCACACATTGTATATAGACTCCCTTTTTTTTCTCTGTGTTATTGACTTGTTAATTATTTACTCCATGTGTAACTCTGTGTTGTCTGTTCACACTGCTATGCTTTATCTTGGCCAAGTCGCAGTTGCAAATGAGAACCTGTTCTCAACTAGCCTACCTGGTTAAATAAACGTGAAATAAATCAAAATAAATTAAAATTAAAATTCTCATCATAGTTACACTTAAAACTGTTACAGACAAAATGAGAAGAAAAAAATCCAGAAAATCACATTGTAAAATGTTTTATTTCTTTATTTGCAAAATATGGTGGAATATAAGTATTTGGTCACCTACAAATAAGCAAGATTTCTCACATAAGCAAGGCTCTCACAGACCTGTAACTTCTTAAAGAGGCTCCTCTGTCCTCCATTCGTTACCTGTATTAAGAGACACCTGTCCAGAACCTCAGTCACACTCCAAACTCCACTATGGCCAAGACCAAAGAGCTGTCAAAGGACAACAGAAACAAAATTGTAGATCTGCACCAGGCTGGGAAGACTGAATCTGCAATAGGTAAGCAGCTTGGTTTGAAGAAATCAACTGTGGGAGAAATTAGGAAATGGAAGACATACAAGACCACTGATAATCTCCCTCGATCTGGGGCTCCACGCAAGTTCTCACCCCGTGGGGTCAAAAGTATCTCAAGAACGGTGAGCAAAAATCCCAGAACCACACAGGGGGACCTAGTGAATGACCTGCAGAGAGCTGGGACCAAAGTAACAAAGCCTACCATCAGTAACACACTACCCCGCCAGGGACTCAAATCCTGCAGTGCCAGACGTGTCCCCCTGCTTAAGCCAGAACATGTCCAGGCCCGTCTGAAGTTTGCTAGAGAGCATTTGGATGATCCAGAAGAAGATTAGGAGAATGCTGAGTTGCATCCAAAGTACACCATACCTACTGTGAAGCATTGCTGTGGAAACATCAAGCTTTGGGGCAGTTTTTCCTGCAAAGGGACCAGGAGGACTGATCCGTGTAAAGGAAAGAATGAATGGGGCCATGTATAATGAGATTGAGTGAAAACCTCCTTCCATCAGCAAGAGCATTGAAGATGAAACATGGCTGGGTCTTTCAGCATGACAATGATCCCAAACACACTGCCCGGGCAATGAAGGAGTGGCTTCGTAAGAAGCATTTCAAGGTCCTGGAGTGGCCTAGCCAGTCTCCAGATCTCAACCCCATAGAAAATCTTTGGAGGGAGTTGAAAGTCCGTTTTGCTCAGCAACAGCCCCAAAACATCACTGCTCTAGAGGAGATCTACATGGAAGAATGGGCCAAAATATCAGCAAGTGTGTGTGAAAACCTTGCGAAGACTTACAGAAAACGTTTGACCTCTGTCATTGCCAACAAAGGGTACTTTTGTTATTGACCAAATACTTATTTTTCACCATAATTTGCAGATACATTCATTAAAAATCCTACAATGTGATTTTCTGGATTTTTTTTCTTATTTTGTCTGTCATAGTTGAAGTGTACCTATGATGAAAATTACAGGCCTATCATCTTTTTAAGTGGGAGAACTTGCACACTTGGTGGCAGACTAAATACTTTTTTGCCCCACTGTATATGTGATGAATCTTAATTAGAGACAGACATTTGGTTCATCATGCTCATCATTGATCTCATTGTTCCTAGATCAGGGACCTCGAATTAAGACCCTCAATCCTTTCTCTCCTCAGTGTGTTGTTTCTTACCTCCTCGTTGAGAGTCAGCGCCCTCAAGAGGGAGTCCACGTCGTCAAACTCTGCGTAGCCAAAGCCCTTCAGCCTCTCTGGGTTACTGGGCTCCCGTGGCAAGCGCACCGCACTTATCTGAGAACAGAGGGGAGACGTGGACCAGTGAGAAGGTGAGAGAGTGCTAATGGAGAACTGCACTGGTCTGAGGTCAGAAATAAGACAGACGAGTGAATGCGAGAGGAACTCCACGACAGTCTCAGAAGAGGGGAAATACTGCAGTGACATAAAATGAATGGGTATATCATTGGTATGGTACAGGTAGAGTCAACGTGCGGGGACAACGGTGTTCGAGGTAATATGTACCTTGTAGAGTTATTAAAGTGACTATGCACAGATGATAACAGAGAAGCAGCAGTGGGGTGGGGGGAGGCAAAACAGATAGTGAGGGTAGGCATTTGATTAGATGTCCAGGAGTCTTATGGCTTGGGTGTAGAAGCTGTTTAGAAACCTCTTGGACCTAGACTTGGGGCTTAAGTACCTGCTTGACATGTGGTAGCAGAGAGAACAGTCTATGACTAGGGTGGCTGGAGTCTGAATTTTAAGGGCCTTCCTCTGACATCGCCTGGTACAGAGGTCCAGGATGGCCGGAAGCCATCACTGACCCCAATGACGTACTGGGCCGTACACACTACCCTCTGTAGTGCCTTGCGGTCGGAAGCCGAGCAGTTGCCATAACAGGAAGTGATTCAACCCTCGATAGCACAGCTGTCAAACTTTTTGGTTTTGTTGTGCACACTTCATGACTGTCCTAGTGTGCTTGGACCACGTTAGTTTGTTGGTGATGTGGACGCCAAGGAACATGAAGCTCTCAACCTGCTCTCCTACAGCCCTGTCGATGAGAATAGGGGAATGCTAGGTCCTCTTTTTCCTGTAGTCCACAATCATCTCCTTTATCTTGATCACATTGAGGGAGAGGTTGTTATCCTTGCACGGCAGTCAGGTCTCTGACCTTCTCCCCACAGGCTGTATCATCGTTGCCTGATCACTGTTGTGTCATCGGCAAACTTAAAGGAGTTGGAGTCATGCCTGGCCATGCAGTCATAATAACGATTAAGTCGAATTACACAATTACAGATTCATAAGCTTCCTATTCAATCTGCAGCCTATGGCTGCCTGAATAAATAAACTAAGTTAATCAAGAACTTATAAGCTTAATGTTAAGTGCTAAGCTTATATCACACTACAATTTATGTGTGTTAATATGTACAGTAGGTGTAATAATCCAAGCTATTATCATATGTAGCCTATAACAATGTTGGGAAAATATTTAAATTAGTTCTATACTCAGTTAGCACAGCATGTATGCATTCATATGTTCTCATTTTAGAAGGGATGTTGTTTTTACAAAGTTTTTGAAAATCGCAATTCATTATCGCAAGTTAAATATCAGGCCCAATAAATTCACAATTAGATATTTTGTCCAAATCGTGTAGCCCTAGGTATGACCAACATTTTTGCGCCACTTTGTGCATACTGAGCATGACACATTTTGTCCCCATTTAATAACAGCTGAGTACATACCGCTAGGCCCCGGAAGAAGTCCTTGATAGATTCCTCTGAGACGTCGTAGGGCAGGTTGCCCAGGAAGGCTGTGTAGGGGGGGCTGCGGGGGAGGCGTGAGCGGTCCACATTGGGCTCACGGGCCGACCGTGGCGCTGTGGGCAGTATGTTACGGTCTATTGCGGGGGCCCGGTAACTGTCCTCCCCTGTGTGCCAGGAGGTGGACACTGAGGGAGAGAATGAGGGAGAATTTCCAGAGACATATGGATTTCAATGGATAGGTGAGATATTACAGAAAAATTGTGTGAAACAACAAGACATGACTCCCAATGGAACATGACAGAGAAGCATGTTAGCTCTTTACAAAACATTTCACAGATCTGAGACATCCTGTACATTGCCTTTTGAAACCCTGGAAAGTTTGTTCCTTTGGATGTGCCCCCATATGAATATTCGTCAAGAATCAAGTTGTCCCTCACCATCTCCTTCCAGGTCATCGGTCTCATCAGCCCAGCTGGTGGACTTGGCGTAGCTGGGTTGCGGTGGTGGAGCGTTGCCCCCACTCCCACTGTCCTCTGCGAGGAAGTCAGTGAGTGTCAGAGTCTTCCCCTTCTTATTCCCCTTTTTCTTAGCTGGAAAGAGATAGAGTTGAGACATAAGTGGACTGCATTGAAGTGAAATGAACACAGGTGAACTCTCCAAAAACAACCCCTAATCACTGCCTGCCTTCTGCGTTCTCATCTGAATGGTCTGGATTAGTGTGGTTGTCAGTCCGTTTCTGCTTTTTGAGAACTCCTTGTTGAACCGTCATGTCAAACATTGGCAAGAGGGCAAACAGATCTGGGATCAGGCCAGATCTGGATGGGGGCATGGGGCATGGGGCGGCGCACAATTGGCCCAGCATCGTCCGAGTAAGGGGAGGGTTTGACTGGAAGGGATGACCTTGTCCCCGCACACTAGCGACTCCTGTGGCAGGCCGGGTGCAGTGCACGCCAACACGGCGGCCAGGTGTACGGTGTGTTCCTACAACACATTGGTGAGGCTGGCTTGCGGGTTAAGTGGGCATTGTGTTAAGAAGCATTGCAGCTTGGTTGGGTTGTGTTTCGGAGGATGCATGGCTCTCCACCTTCGCCTCTCCCGAGTCCGTACGGGACTTCCAGCGATGAGCCAAGAATATAACTACCAATTGGATACCACAGAATAGGGGAGAATAAGGGGTATAAAATATTTTTTTTTAACTACTAGCAGCCCATCCCCTTGTTTCACAAACCACAAAGACACAGTATCCATATGGAGCTAATGGAAATGCTGGATAAACTGAAGTGCATCGTTTTCACATACTGCCATTGACACTCTCTGAAAAAAGGAAAATAGCCAATTGGTTGAGAAAAGGGCTCAAACCGCCGTTCTTGCCGACAGCGGCGCACAAACAATTGCTCAATTTGAACCGCTGTTGTGGATCGCTCTGGTCCAGCAGCATTTCAGATAAGGGAGCAACATTGCGCTGACCATGATAAGGAAACAGTGTGTGTGTGTGTGTGTGTGTGTGTGTGTGTGTGTGTGTGTGTGTGTGTGTGTGTGTGTGTGTGTGTCTAATGGGCCTTGATAGTGTGTGTGTGTGTGGGGCCAGATGAGCCTTGGCACGACTCACCCATTCTAAAACAGGGAGTGGTCTCTATCGCTGAATATTAACCGCCACTAAGTTGCAAAGTTCCAAAACAAACTGGGCATCACAGACAAGTGCTTTTACAACTCAAATTACAAGTAGGCATTAGAGAAGGCCGCAACACAAAATGTCAGTTTCTCCTGTTTGCAGAAATTGAGTTTGATTGTTTTTCAAGGGAAAGGTCACTTCAGAAAGTATTCAGACCCCTTGACTTTTTCCACATGTTGCTGTGTTACAGCCTGAATTTGAAATGGATTAAATTGAGATTTTGTCACTGGCCTAGTACACACACAACATCCCATGATGTCAAAGTGGAATTGTTTTTTGAAATTATTTACAAATTGAAAATGAAAATCTGAAATGTTTTGAGTCAATAAGTATTCAACCCCTTTGCTATGGCCAGTCTAAATAAGTACAGGAGTAAAACATTGCTTAGTCACATAAGTTTTTTTTTTTTATTAAAAAAAACATGATTATTGAAATGACTACCTTGTTTCTGTACCCCACACATACAGCTAATTGTAAGGTCCCTTAGTCGAGCAGTGAATTTCAAACAGATTTAACCACAAAGACCAGGGAGGTTTTCCAACGCTTCACAAAGATGGGTAAAAAAAAGCACACATTGATATCCATTTGAGCATGGTGAAGTTATTAATTACACTTTGGATAGTGTACCAATACACCCAGTTACTACAAAGACACAGGCATCCTTCTGAAGGATTTCACCATGAGGCCAACGGTGACTTTAAAAACAGCTACTGAGTGTAATTGCAGTGCAAAGAGAAGGCTGAGGATGGATCAACAACAATGTAGTTACTCCACAATACTAACCTAATTGACAGAGTGAAAATGAAGCCTGTACAGCTAAAAAAAATATATTCCAAAACATGTATCCTGTTTGCAACACAAAGTAATACTGCAAAAAATTATGCAGTACCTTACTATGTCCCACTCTCCATATTTTCAAGCATAGTAGTGGCTGCAGCATGTTATGAGTAAGCTTGTAATCATTAAGGACTGGGGAGTTTTTCAGGATGAAAAAAGAAACAGAATTAAGGTAAGCACAGGCAAAATCCTAGACAATCCCCTGGTTCAGTCTGCTTTACCCCAGACACTGGGAGATGAATTTACCTTTCAGCGGGACAATAACCAAAAACACAATGCCAAATATACACTGGAGTTGCTTGCCAAGACGACATTGGATGTTTCTGAGTGGCCTACTTACAGTTTTGAATAAAATCAATGGCACAACTTGAACATAGCTGTCCAACTATGATCAACAACCAACTTGACAGCGCTAGAAGAAATGTGAAAATAATAAAATGTGCAAATTTTGTAAGAATTTGTTGTGCAAAGCTCTTAGACTTACGCAGAAAGACTCACAGCTGTAAATCGCTGCCAAAGGTGATTCTAACATGTATTGACTCAGTGGGAATACTTTGTAAATTAGATTTCTGTATTTCATTTTCAATACATTTGCAAAACATGTTCCCACTATTATGGGGTTTTGTACGTAGATGGGTGAGGGAAAAAATATATTTAATACATTTTTAATTCAGGGTGTAACGACAAAATGTGGAATAAGTCCAGGGGTATGACTACTTTCTGAAGGTACATTAGGCGTGTGTGTGAGACACTCATCAAAATGTGATTTGTGGCCCAGAAATGGTTGACTACTGGTTATAGGGTTGTCAATGGACCCAGCTCTTCTGATGGAGCAGGTTTGGGCTGTTTATTTTGGTTTGAAGCAGACTGAGAAAAACTAATTAGGGCTGGCAGCTTAATTGTGAAAATCCCAGCTGTCAGGAAATTCTTTTCACACACTACAGAGCATCACAGCCCATTTATAATTGGCATCTAGTCAGTGGGTCACACACTGTTTACAATGGATGATGACACCAGTGCAATGAGTAGCAACAAATACAATAAATGCACACTTTAATTGTATTAGTTAGTTATGAGCTTTATCCATCCTGGCAACTAGCTACTGTAGCTTTATTAAATCCTAGCAAACAGCCTACAGGCCTATGTGCAAGGTATTGTATCATTATTATGAATTATCTGAAACCAACTTAAGGATAGTCCCGGTCAGTATTAAATAGAACGTTGCGGCCCCGCCCACCTGTGCGGATAACAACTTGGTTACCCCATTGGCTCACAGCAAACACTTGACATTTATCAAATACACTTGTCTGCTTGTTTTAGTCAATTACAAAAACTACATTTAAATAAAACATTACGTTTCAACACTCCCAAGTGTTCTCACTAATTAGAAGAACATAATATTGTAGGGCTTCCCTCATGCCCCTTATCATGATGGCGCTACGGTTAGCGACGCGAGTGCTAACTAGCTACCAACCAGAAAATGAAGCTGACCAACACAGACTGTAAAACTACAAGTAGTGAGTCGACTTACAAACAGACTATACTAAACAAGTCAAACGTCTTACCTGTGATTAAATGTTTTCCACACACACAACCATGTGTAGCCTACTTGGACACCGGATCACCACAATTACCCACCCTTCTACATACACTGAATAGCCTGAAGCAACAGGGCTCTTCACACAGCCTCCATTTCCCAAGTGGGAGCATTGCAAACCGTAGGTCGGGATTTTTGACCTGGTTACACCACAGCAGCTTTTCCCATGTCTTATAATTGTTAAATAAAAATCTACAACAAAGTTTGCTCTTTTACAATGGGGGTTAATGGGGGAAAAATGTCCCCAATTTGTGAGCGTGGTCAAGGGGAATTCCTTCTTATGACATGAATACAGACTCAGTGTATAGCCAGTGAGTCATTCTTGCCAATCTATGTAGTAAGCTAGCTAGCCCCATTGCCAATGTAGCCATCATGCCAAAGCTCGCTAACTAGTTATACAAATCCATTTAGATCTAGATGGTTCGTAGCTATTTATCAACACAAATTAAGCTCACTAGCTAGTTACTAACCCATATGTAAACCCTTACTGGTTTTAGCGCATATTGATGATAGTATCTTTTGGACGGGGCAGTATTATTAACAGACCCAACGTTCATCCTGAAAGTTCAAACTGTTTTGGAAATGAGGAACGTAGCGATCTATCAGCGATACAAAAAAATGTTAAATTTCTACACACACTTATAGGGTTAGTGATCCCACACAACCATATCTCAATGTTACAGCGAATGTTTACGGAAAACAGAAGACAGTCGACTACCTCTGCTAACTAGGTATCTGCGCCAATTCACCTTTAAACAGAACATGTAAGATCCATGGACTATAAGGAGTAACGTTAGGCTCCTTTAGTCCAATATTGGGCCAGCTACCTACCTATTGTCATTACACCCACTTGCTTATGGCGTCAGCATGCTTCAGTTTGGCTGGCGCCTTGCCAGTGTGCTTGCATACTCCCTTTCTCTTGAAAAACTAGAAAAAAGTGCCAATAGTACCGTTTGTCCATTTTGAGATGCCGTGGCCAGTATACATTCATCAAAATATCATTAATCTAAGATAACTCAAGAAATCTGTCAAATCATACGTTTTTGCAGAGGATATCTTCGTGGCACAATTTTACATATAACTAAGATGTTTGGGGCAGTATTTCTCAGTGAAAAAATGTTGACAAATCCCTACAGTTGACCAATCACCGAAGGGGCTTAACCTCTTGAATGTAGAGGGCAGTATTTTGATGTTTGGATGAAAAACGTACCCAAATGAAACTGCCTATTTCTCAGGCCCAGAATCTAGAATATGCATATTGTCAGAATAGGATAGAAAACACTAAAGTTTCCAAAACTGTCAAAATATTGTCTGTGAGTATAACAGAACTGATATCGCAAGCGAAAACCTGAGGAAAATCCAACCAGGAAGTGCTGTTTTTCCTGAAACCTCTGTTCCATTGCATGCCTTCCCTCCATTTAAAGGGATATTAACCAGATTCCTTTTCCTATGGCTTCCACATGGTGTGAACAGTCTTTAGACATGGTTTCAGGCTTTTATTCTGAAAAATGAGCGAGAAAGATCACATTGCGTAATTGGATGGCTGGGTGCCAGCAGAGTTTTACATTCGTGAGCAGCTTGGAGAAGACATTTTCTCTCACTCCTATTGAAAAAGCAACGGTCCGGTTGAAATATTATCGATTATTTATTGTAAAAACAACCCGAGGATTGATTATAAAAAACGTTTGACATGTTTTTTACAAACTTTACAGATACTATTTGGAATTTTTGTCTGCCCCGTCATGACAGCTTGAGCCTGTGGATTTCTGAACATAACGCGCCAACCAAATGGAGGTTTTTGGATAAAAATACATCTTTATGGAACAAAAGGAACATTTATTGTGTAACTGGGAGTCTCGTGAGTGCAAACATCCGAAGATCAAAGGTAATCGATTAATTTTATTGCTTTTGTGACCAATCTACTTTGCTGCTAGCTGTTTGTAATGTTTTGTCTGCTGAGATGTCCTAACATAAACGCTTGGATAGCTTTCGCCGAAAAGCTTTTTTGGAATCTGACACGCCAGGTGGATTAACAACAAGCTACGCTGTGATTTGCTATATTGCACTTGTGATTTCATGAAAATGTTATATTTTTAGTAATTTAATTTGAATTTGGCGGTCTGCAAAATGATCCCGCTGACGGGATGGGTGTGCCAAGAATTTAAGACTTCTACTGCCAACTTCGGCTTGTCTCGAGAAAAACATGTTGTGCCCGAACAACTGGAAGAACCTTTGTTTGAAGACCAAAACATCACAAAACGTCAAACTGGTCCAAACTGTTTTGGCTGGGAAGCATGCAGGCACCTTTCGGCAGAAAAAGACTGCTGATGGGGTAAACTGCTCGAGTTAAAGTGGAACTGACAGAATTTTAGCAAGATTAAATCTGAATCAAATCTGTTTATATAGACTGCCCAGGAAGACTATGACACCTTTTTTGTAAGCACTTAGATATGGTCATTTTCATAAATTCATAGAATGTTTGGGAATGTCTGTAGTAAGGCATTTCTGAAAACTCTATAGCAATAGAGTTGGAAAACGGCCATTCGTTTGGACAATTAATTAACACTGCAGTAAATAAAAACCAAATGTTAAAAAATCTGTCTTGTCCAGGACCGAAGACTATGCAGACCTGTGTGCCATATCCAATCAGAGCTATAGTAGGCCTATTAGCAAATAAGTCACATGGGCCTGCCATAATTCACTTTGAACTAGACTGTGTTTACAGGCAGTAGCAACATCGTTACTTTAGATCATTAGAACACATTTGCCAAAAAATACACCTGAATAGATTTCTGCAAATATGTAAACACCACAGGAGTCCTCTTACATTTGAGAACTTCACAGTCCTATTGAGTAAACAACCATGAAAAATGTAGGCCCTCTCTCCCCCAGTTGCATATAGCACATCAACAAGATCAACAACTAATGCTAGCCTGAGCGAGATGAGCCAAAATCAAATGAGGGAACATTCGATAAACCCTCAAACTTTTTCAGCTAGTTGGCCATCAAAATTGCACTGATAAACGATGGGGAACAGTAGCCTGCTTGTCCTTCTGCAGCTTGCCAGCCAATGCCAGAACCCAGGAAGAGCTTGGTAGCAGCTAATGGGGATCCATAATAAATACAATTGCATACTTGTCCCAACCCATGTTTTGACAACTGAATGAGAACTTGCCTGCACGCCCATATGATCGACGCCAAATACATCTGACAACTAAGAGATATGCTAACTGTGGATAAGTCGCTTCGCATATAGCTATAGCGAAGCGATTCAAATGTCTTGCTAGCTAACCAAATGACATCCGCATCTCTAGCTGTAGCCAACGAAAAACGATGTGAAGGGGGAAAAGGTTAGTCGTTCTCTTCTCCCACTCCTCCAATGACATGACATCCTCCCGGCAGCTAAATAGCTAACATTAGGCTCCGCGTTTTTTGCTTGCTAAATAAACAGCTAGCCACATAAATACGCTAGCCCAGGGGTGTCAAACTCAAGCACACGGGCAATATTGAAAAAAAAATATATTTTTTTTTGCGGGCCAGACATACTTTATTTTACAAAAACTTGCAACCCTAATTGGCCATTGCTTTATTCGAAAAGGTGTGGATGCTTTCAGGATGCTGTATATAGTATTAACATATTAAAACAAAATAAACTTTATTAGTCCAGCCCCGTCCATGCTAGGCGAAGATTTGGCTCGTGTAGGCCTTCATTGTAAAATAGGAATTTGTTCTTAACTGACTTGGTTAGTTTAATAAAGGTTAAGGCCTAGTGGCTATGATATAATCAAATATTAAAAAGTTGGAGACGCCACTGATGGTTAGTACGAGTGTCCGGTGTTGTGCCGAAAATCTCCCACTGCCAGACCCCCACCCATTTCCTTAATATTTGTGGCCAGAGTCAAATATTTTCTATAGCACAAACTTCCCGTTAGAATAGGTAACCGAAATGAATAATTAATGTATGTGTCATATTAAACATAGTGGGAGTACAATGTTGGTCTGCAATAAACATTTCAGAACAACTATGGCTGAATTATTATCTTTACACTTTCAAAAATACTTGTTGAATAAGACATGGGAGAGATGATGCATTTTGGCAAAGAGATTTATTTATAGACTAATACAAAATCAGTAGCGGATTTAGGTACGGGCGAAATGTGCAGCATCTTGCCAAGCCCTGGTGCGGGCGGGGACTGGCTGCACCGGGCGCCATACAAACTAGAACCGCCACATACACTTGAAACAAATAGCCAACCCAAAAACTGCAGACAAGATCAGTGACATGTAGGCTAAACTAACAACGGAGTTTAGAGCAGAAATCTCAACTAGCAAGCAATTCGCAGCAATGAAATACGCGAAATGGGGGGAGAATTCTGGCACAACACCGGAAACTGTCGTACTTCACCCATCGGATACCAAAAATCATCTCTAATACAGGGACCCAAAATGCGCACGTGGGGAATTTATTGGGTTTGTTTTTGTTTGATGTTTTTGTAAATAGAATTAAGAAAGAATGAGAATTATGATTTTGTAATAGTATGAATGGTATTGATTGTAAGTCGCTCTGGATAAGAGCGTCTGCTAAATGACTTAAATGTAAATGTAAATGTAAACTAAACCCTACTCCAAGAAATTCGCCTGCGCCTCCAGCAATAGCGTAGATTGTCTGTGCACACAGTAAATCGTCCACTATCTAACGTTAGACACAGTGTGACCATTCTTTCAGTAACGTTAGTTGTTTATGTATAACATCATAACATAACGACCTGCTTAACAATATATAACAAAAGCGAAAGACGACCTCAAGTCAACTTGCGACACGTTACATAAACATTTAAAAAAAACACCGGTGGGACAAAATTATTCAATTTGCAAATCGCTGCCTCGCGTAACCATAGCTAGCTTTAACGTTACATCCCTTGGCCGGCCAGATGGTCTTTATCCCTCAGAAACAGTCATTTGATAACATTATACACATAGGACATTGACACAACAAGGTGTAAACACCGGTCAAACAATATGTGCTAGTTGTGCGGAGCTGATACACTCTGAAATTTCCCAACTCGTTTACCCACATAAACCTCACCTGCCGCCGCCATGTTGGAGAGCGAGTTCGTACCAGATTCCCGGATGAAGGCGTCAGAAGTTTATTAACAAGAACGCGCATCTTTGGTTTCGAGCCTCAAATCCTTCCCGCCTTGCCCATGTAATTTATTTTCTATAATAAACTGGGTGGTTCGAGCCCTGAATGCTGATTGACTGACAACCGTGGTATATCAGACCGTATACCACGGGTATGACAAAACATTTGTTTTTACTGCTCTAATTACATTGATAACCAGTTTATAACAGCAATAACGCACCTCAGGGGTTTGTGGTATGTGGCCAATATACCACGGCTAACGGCTGTATCCAGGCACTCCGCAATGCGTCGTGCGTAAGAACAGCCCTTAGCCATGGTTTATTGGCCATATACCACACTCCCTCATGCCTTATTGCTTAATTAGACCTATTTTATATTCAAATATTATGTTATAGTTTGTATGCCCACATGGCCAATTTTAGGCATCTCAAAGCAGTTTCATACCATTTGGATTCTTTGTTGTTGTTTATAGATAGGCAGGATATGTGTTTTACGTGTTGTTGCATAGGCCTACTATGTCTATTTTTCATTCATTATTAGATCATTTATCCTTCAACCCATTCATTAATTTACTCATTCATTCATTCATTCGATTAATTCATTATAGTACCAACCTGACCAATAAAAACAGTCTCACCTAATGTCAATATTGTGTCTTCTCGTCTCATGATCTCATCTTGTGCTATTGAACTGAAAGTTTGCTGCACTCAATGATACTTCACTGCAAGCAAAAAATAAGATGATTCACATCTTTATTTTTATAAACTAACCTCAAATAGATCAATATTCTATTGATCTATGGATAACATGGATAACCTAAGGTGGACATACAGTCATTTCTTCTTAGGTTATCCATGTTGTAGGCTATTGATTCAGTATTTGAGTGACAGCTTGTAGATATATCGATAACGTAACCTACTGACCTTCATAATAGGTAGCATAAACTATGCATTGCACTCTAGTCTTCCTTATGTATTGCCTAATAAAAACTGGATGGGTTGAGCCCTGAATGCTGATTGGCTGACAGCCGTGGTATATCAGGGGGTGTCGTGCCTAAGAACAGCCCTTAGCCGTGGTATATTGGCCATATACCACAACCCCTCAGGCCTTATTGTTTGAATATAGCCTAACAGAGTAGCCTACCTATATTCAAGAAATGCACTAGCCTCAATTGCTTCCTAAAGCATTCTGTTCCATAGTAGCCTATTCACAATGAGTCATAATTAATTAATTATTTTCTGTATGTGTTGGGATTAAGTACTTTATTCATACATTTCTTCCCTCATTACTAAACCACACCGTCCTTTGTTTTATGGTGATACGTTTTGCAATAGCCCCTTTCTGTGCACTGAGTTCATTTCTGGACATGTAGTCATGCACCCCTAGAGACAATGTGTAATACTTGCCAATCAGTTCATCATGGTGCAGTGGAACAAAGAAACAAATATGAGAAACAACATGTTAAATGGTAACCATTGTATTTATTGCAGCATTACGTTTGTTTGTCCTGATAACACGATGCTATGCCTATTTGATGGTTTGACTCCTCCGCGTCTGTGCGTATATCTCTCTCTCTCCATGAAGTTGATAATTGGTCGGCACTTCTTCCCGCCCTCATTCCCTTATGGTTTCAGTTCATCCATAGCGTCTTGAAGCCTGGAATAGAATTAATAGGTATTAAAACACAGGGCATTAATTAATTGACAGGACAGATGATACTGCCATACCTAGTTTTTACTATAGATGGCAGTAAACCTCCTCACTTCACCCATACTAATTGCTACTGACGTGACCAAAATAATTTTGTGTTTCTCCCATTTCACTTTGTCACAATTTCCAAGTATTTGAATCATGATATGTGTCACCACCACCTCCCCGTCATTATTTCCTGTTTCAACTCCCTAGATTTTATTTAAAGTATGCTCTGTGGCCGTTTGTGGTACATGAACTTGAAGCATAGCTGACATAAGCATTGAGATGCTAAAATAATAAGCATTTTAATTACTATCACTCCTCAACCCTAAGAAAAGCGTGCATCTCAATAATCAAAAGTTTCTTCCTCTCCTTCTCATGTCCTTTCCTTCACCTTCACTAATGTGTAAGGAACTGGATTGGTGGACAAAGCCCCCACCCTATAACAGTCACCTATCCATGTGTCTTTAGATCAGTGCAGATGATGGAAACAAACCGAGGAGAGTTAAGACTTTTGAGACACACCCCTAGTCATTCAGCCACTCACCTTCATCCACTTGCTTGAAGTCTCTTGAAAGGAAGTGACTTTAGACTATTGAGACATAGCCCTAGTCAACCACTAGCCCTTATTCCCTCATACACTCGCTTGTAGTTTCTTGAAAGGAATCCACTTTAGACTATAGAGACACACCCCTAGTCAGCCTTTAGTCCCTTGTCCACTTACTTGAAGTCTCCCCCATCGAGCAAGCTCCTGTATGTTGCGATCTCGGCCTCCAGCTTCATCTTCATATTGAGCAGTGCCTCATACTCCTGGCCCTGCTGCTGGATGTTGCCCCGCAGGTTTGTCAGCTCGCCCTCCAGACGGATGAGGATAGCATTGTACTTCTCCACCTCCATGTTGGAACGCATCTCTGTGTTACGCAAGGTGTCTTCCAAGGAGGATTTCTGCTGGGAATTACAGGGGAATGTTGGGAATGGTCTTCTAAATTTTGTTGAATGATACTGTGATTATTAGAATGTTGGAATTTGGAGATATGGATGGTATGGCTAAGGTATGGCAGCGGACTTTGAAAGGAGGTCGTACATAGAGGACATGCATGGGTTACTATCAGTTCCATTTCTACTCAGAGGAATTAAGGAATTTAACGGAAATATGTTATCATATTGAAATAATTTTCCTTGCCAAGCTCTGTTGGGATGCCAGCTCGATCTCGAGGGTCTGTAGCTGTCTCTGTAGGTCGCTCATCTCCATCTGGGCCCCCTGCAGGGCCTCTGTGTTCTGGGATACCTGCACCTGTACGTCTGAGATCTATACCACAGCACAGGGGAAGAAATGAAGGTAAGGAGATAGGGATGTAGGAAATAAGGGAAGGAGATAGGGAGGGAGAGAAGAATGGAAGGAGCGAGGCTTAGGGCTCTATTCAATCTGTAATGCTGAAGCGTTACAGATTCCACAATATAAATTGAATGGTAATTTCCGATTGAGTTGACATATGCAGCGTTTACCGTGAATGGAGTCTCCGCTAAAGTGGGAACATTGCCTTTAAATTTCAATCACGCTTTAAAAGCTGAATTTCCGCGATGCAGATTGAATAGAGCCTTTAGTCATCTTGAAAGTTGAATTCATGTTTTGGATTTCAGGATTCTTTTGTGTGACTAGACTACCCATGCAACAAAACATGTTTTCAATGGAAGGTAAACTTTCAGTGGATAAAACAATGTCATCTTGGCCAGTGGGTGTGGGTTACTCCATTTTAGTTTAAATTGCAGAACAAAAAACAGTAATTATAGGTTTGATGTGGTGTGTAATGATAGTATGATACAATGATCTTACAAATATGATGGGCTACCTGGTTTTCATGCCACACTTTGAGGTCCTTTGCGTTATTCAGAGCCATCTTCTCGTAGTTGGCCCTCATCTCCTCCATGACCAGACTCAGGTCCTGACCTTTAGGGGCGTCCACGTCCACCTGCACCCCCGACTGGGAGATCTGGGTCCTCATTTCCATCACCTCCTGATGAAGAGAGGGAAGGGGGAAGGGGAGAGAGAGCAAGAGAGAGGGAGAGATAAACAGAGAAAAAAAAGGATATAGGCATTCCAATATTAGCTAACTGTGAAACTTGAAAAGTTCATAGCTAGTGATAAGGTTACTCTGATATTATCACATTATCGTTGTTCTTCATGGAATTGTATTGTTCTTCATTCTATTTCTATTCTCCATAATGAAAATGTTCCATTTCAAATGATTATTTGACATTGACAGTCAGTCTCGGTGCTATAATAGCTCACGTTGTTGTGGTTCTTCCCAGAATAATTCTTATCTTCAGTATTTTCTAATGTAAGGAAAATGTTCTATTTCAAATGATTATTTGATATGGACATTCAATCTCCATGTTATAGCTCACATTGTCATGGTTCTTCCTGAGGAAGATGAGCTCCTCCCTCACGGCCTCGATCTCACTCTCCACATTCATCCTGCCCATGTTGGTGTTATCGATGACCTTCTTCAGCCCGGCGATGTCCGCCTCCACTGACTGACGAATGCTGAACTCAGATTCAAATCTGTGGGCACAGGGACACTGTCACATTGACATGAAATACCCTGACATTTTGGGTTAAAGGCACAAAATGGCTGCCATGTTTCAGTTTACTAGGGGTAGGATGGATTTGAAGCACTGATCTGAGGTCAAATTGGTATTTTTCTCGTCCTTTTGATTATCATTAGATTTTGGGGAGGAAAGTTGATCCCCGATCTGTGTCTGTGGGCAATTACTATCTCCTGAACAGTTCACCAATGTTATAAGAGCTATGCAGCATAGGGGTTGCATGTAAGAGGTTACATGCACATCAGGCATTCACGTACAGATGCAAAGATGAAGATTCATTATGAGAGATTAGACTTTCTCTGCCAACTCTGCATACTGGTACCGGCACAAGACTTCCTCTCTTGTGGGTCTGGCATGTCTTAAACTCTTGAGAGTTTCTCCTTGCTTAATGGCTGACACACCACTAAATTGACTTTACAGTGGCCCATTGGGCACACACTGGTTGAACCAACGTTGTTTCCACATCATTTACATGAAATCATGTTGAACCAACATGGAATAAATGTTGAACTGACATCTGTGCCCAGTGGGGGGGGGGGGATTTGAGCCAATGAACTTTGTGAGGAGCACAATTACAGTATGAAATTGAACAGATCCAATGCTTTTCATGACAGAACAACAACATCTCAAAATAACCCCTGTATTGTACACAAAGTAATGGCACAACCAATGTGCAGAAATGTGTCATTTACAGTGGTAAACTCACTTTACTCTGAAGTCATCTGCAGCTAAGCGAGCATTATCAATTTGGAGGACAATACTAGCGTTATCCACTGTCGCATCGAAGACCTATTGGAGATAAATAGTGTTAATTCCATTGAATATATGACAAAAAGAGATATAATGGACATAACTTCTTATTTATCATGAAATACTAAATATTTTCTGAAACTATTTTTGCATGTGACATAAGCCTGCTATATTATGCTTTACTTTCCTTAACTTTTGAATCAATGTCAGTTATAGAGGAAGGCCTTTCCCCCATTTACTGCTCAATGCAAATAGATATGAACTTGCTTCCCATTCTAACTAGAATTTTGCGTGTCATACATAGATGAGCTGGCAATAAAAAAGAAGAACTAATATGTTCCATCATTTGATTTGCTGCTCTTCACCAACCTAAAACAGGTGTTTTAAATGTACGCCTCCCAGGGGGGGTGTTATTGAAACCGGAAACTGCAGATTCTGAGTGATTAACAAAATGGGACCAAAACACAACTGAATCTATGGTTACGACCATATAACTCCGACTGCCCCTGAAAAAGAGGAAGCTGTGAACGGAAAAGCAGGACAATGAGTTCCTGTGCTAGGGCTGTCTGTTCTCAGTTTGCATTGTTAGAGGAAACGGGTCAGGCTTCCTGTCTTCCACCCCCAATCTGTGTGTTTGTAACCATGGTATTCTGGTGCGAATCACATAAAAAGGGGAACTCTTGTCGGTTTATGTGCCCGGCAAATGGAACAAGGCTAACATTCATCATAAGGGTGTCGTCATAAACTATAGAGGACTTTGAAATTCTTTTGAACAAACGTCAGTTTTTGCAGGGATTCCGAGAGCCCTTGTTGGAATTCTTTGACTGTGCTGTAAAAGCTATAATGGTTATAGAAAAAAAACACACCCACCAGCAATGTGTTCCAAATCTCACAGGGAATTGTTTTTGTGTGTTGTCACCCCACATCTGGTTCATACCGCTGGTCCCTCTCACACTACACTATGCCCCAGAGTGGAGACACTGACCCGGGGAGGTCAAAATGCTTTGCAAACACTCTTGGAACTTTGTTTATAGGTTTTGTTCAGTTTTTTGATGATGATGATTCATTGCGTCCACTGTATTTGGTGATTCATTTGAGGAACTCTTTGACCAAACTGAGAAGTGAGGGAAGTAGTGAAAGAGGGG
The DNA here is from genome assembly GCF_021184085.1 of Oncorhynchus gorbuscha. Classification (NCBI taxonomy): domain Eukaryota; kingdom Metazoa; phylum Chordata; class Actinopteri; order Salmoniformes; family Salmonidae; genus Oncorhynchus; species Oncorhynchus gorbuscha. Next base: position 26,128,602 of record NC_060190.1, on the reverse strand, counting down.
GAGGGAAAGTGGATATCTGACTGGCCTGCCACACCCTCTACAATGATTTATATATACAGTAGATGACTAACAGGGGGCGCTGTTTTGGAAGCCTCCATCTTGGCACTCCCCCACTGTTGTTAAAACAATTTTGGAAGCTATAGAAATGCATTTACAAAGATCTGAATTTGTTTTTGCAATGTGTATTCTATTACCAACACCTTAATACATACCTTTTAATTATTTTATGTGAGCTAAACATAAACATTTCAAATGAAATAATATAAAGATTTAATTTCCTTAAAGTGTGATTTTTTTGAAAGTACTAATGTTACTGTCCCCAAAATACTTAAATACATAATTTTGTCCTTGAAACATTTAAATTAAATACTGTAGAATTCCATTCATTCCTATGGAGGACTGCTTTTCGATATGGCCGGCTGGTGGCTTCAAAGTCTCTCATTGGCCAATACACAGCATCGGCAATCCAGGGTTTAGCTACATCATTGACCCTCTATTCAGTTAGTAATTTTGAGAAGCCAGTTGTTCCAATGCAGGGTTCCCCACAGAAATGTTGAAGTCAAAGCAAAAGCAAAGTAAATTGGTAAATAAATAATTGTCATTATGCTTAAACTCATTCTTGGACGGACATCTTCTCTCATACCATAATGGGTTTTAGTCCAACGAAAAGTTGCAGGAGTGGTGACATTACATTCATATTTTGACTTACCGGTTGATCAAATCAACACACTTATCTAAGCAACAAAATACAAAACCACAAATTCCTCAACTTAACCCTTTTCTTACACACATTTTTCTTTCTTAACACCCCCCTCTCTTGTCTCTTATCACTTTTCTAATGATACTGTATTTCATTCACACCCCCACCTTCTTGCGCAGGTCGTCCAGTATGCTGCTGTACTTGCTATAGTCGCGGGCGTCCGGTCCTCCCTTCTCCAGGGCCTCTCGGATCTTGACCTCCAGTTGTCCGTTGGCCTGCTCCAGGTTCCTCACTGTCTCCAGGTAGTTGGCTAGGCGGTCATTCAGGTTCTGCATGGCCCCCTTCTCGTTGCCCATGACGTGACCGCCTCCACCACCGGCTGCCGCAGCGTTGATCAGGCCACCCATGCCGGCACCCATGCCACCACCAATGCCAGTGCCCATACCACCGCCGCTCACCTTGAAGGAGGATGAGGAGTAGGAAGAAGAGCTGGCTGGGGCACCACTGCGGAGGCCCCCGTAAGATGCGGAGGAGATGCGGGTGCCCTGGCCGCCAGCCCCGCCGTAGGTGCTGGCAGCCCGGTAGGAGGACACGGGCGTGGTGCGTTGGAAGGAGATGTGGCTGTTGGACGGTCTGTAACTCATGACTGCTGATGGAGTAGTCAGAACGAATTAACAAATGGAAGAGAGAGAGGGAGAGAGAGAAAGGAGCCTCTGAGCTGAGCTACAGAAAGAGTGACGTGGGTAAAGTGAACCGGAGAACTTATACTTCCCCCCCAAACAAACCTCCTCTTTTCTCTCTTTTGCAGGCTGGCCTCCAAGACCCTGCCTACATCCACATCCCCCATCCTCTCTTTCCTACTCTCCTACCGCTTCTCTCATTCTCTCATTCCAAACTCTTTTCCCTAGCATTTGCATTTGCCCATGGACACTGCTCAACTTCTATCTACATGCAACATTTAGCTAATTATGTTATTTTGTACATGCATCTAATGTAAATCACATGTTTGTGACATCTAATAAAAGATAACTTTCTATCTTGTCAATTCAGGTTACAAATTCCTCACACCGCAAAAATAAAATGTGAAACAGAAAAAAAGAATGAAACAAACACACAAAATGAAGAAAAGAGAGAAAGACTAGAGTTAATGATGAAGAAAACAATTAAAGAGAGCAAGGTTTTATCCTGGGCATGCTTTGAGATTCTTTGTTTTTTTTCCCCCCCATAAAAGGCATAATTTGGACTGGTTGCTGCATACCCACTGGACAAAAACATGTTGAATCCACAAGAGGTTGGTGGTACCTTAATTGGGGAGAACGGGTTCATGGTAATGACTGGGGTTCATGGTAATGGTTTCCAGGTGTTTGATGCCATTCCGTTTGCTCCGTTCCGACCATTATTACGAGCTGTTCTCCCCTCAGCAGCCTCCTGTGGTTGAATCAAAGCTGTTTCCACGTTATTTCAACCCAAAAATGACATGTGAATAGCATCCTAGCTAGCACATTTGGTTCCTTGGAAGTTGTGGGAATGTACATTTTTGGTTTACCAATTGTTTCTGGGAACGAAGCCAGAAGTTTCCTGACCGGTAAAATTGAATGTTTTTTAAATGTTCTGAGAATGGAATGAAACATTTGACCTGTTCTGGGAACGTACATTTTTAGGTTGCAGGGAGGTTCTGAGAACATTTTACTGTGGTTCCTTTAAAGTTTTCCTGGGAAGTTTTATTAATATTCTGAGAATGAAAATGATAGGTTATTTGTAGGTCATTAAATAACGTTAAATAACATTGAATAATATTTCCACAAGACTTTTAATAACACTGCTTGCTTAGTTCAGATGAACTGTTTTGAACTCCATTCCCAAGAAGTTATCAGAAGGTTGTATGCAAAATAACAATAGGACAACTACGCTCTCACCAAGCTCTAAGAAACATATGGTTCTCAGAAAGTTATGTGCTTGCTGGGGTTGAATCAAGTGGAAAACTGATTAGATTTGAAAAAAGCCATCAATGTAATGGAATTTTGTCTTTTTTTCAACCAGCTTTTAACCTAAATCCAATGACATGGTAAAATGTTTTGTTGATTTCACATTGAATTCATGTTAGTTGACAACTCAACCAAATGTAAATCAAAACTCGATGTTGAAATGACGTCTGTGCCCCGTGTGTAGTTTCTATGTACTTGATCAGCCAAACCCCAAAATTACTGGATACGGACATGCTTAGCAGCAGGGCTAAAGTAATCTGACTTGCAGAAAGGGAAAGGGGGATACCTGGTCAGTTGTACAACTGAATGCATTCAACTGAAATGTGTCTTCCGCATTTAACCCAACCCCTCTGAATCAGAGAGGTGCGGGTGTAACCGATGTGAAATGGCTAGCTAACTAGCGGGGTGCGCGCTAATAGCGTTTCAAATCGTTGACGTCACTCGCTCTGAGACCTTGAAGTAGTTGTTCCTCTTGGCCGCGGCTTTTGTGGAGCGATGGGTAACGACGCTTTGAGGGTGGCTGTTGTCTATGTGTGCAGAGGGTCCCTGGTTCTAGCCCAGGTAGGGGTGAGGAGAGGGACGGAAGCTATACTGTTACATTAATGCCGCTGATCCGGATCACTGGTTGCTGCGGAAAAGGAGGAGGTCAAAAGGGTAACCGATGTGAAATGACTAGCGGTGTGCGCGCTAATAGTGTTTCAATCGGTGCCTTTACTCTCTCTGAGACCTTGAAGTAGTTGTTCCCCTTGCTCTGCAATGGCCGTCGCTTTTGTGGAGCGATGGGTAACGATGCTTCGTGGTTGTCAGTTGTTGATGTATGCAGAGGGTCCCTGGTCCGAGCCCTGGTACGGGCGAGGAGAGGGACGGAAGCTATACTGTTACACGGGGGGCTGCCTTAATCGACATCCATGTCATTGGATGTCAAAGAAACAAACCCATCAAGAAAAAGTTACTGTGATGATGTGACGTGCACAAAGACTTTGGTAAGCTGATACCATAGTGTCTCTGTTTCTCTCTGTCTTCAGGGATAGGATTGGGAGAAGGGGTGTGTGTGGGGGGGGGGGTGCTCTTGTGTCACATTTGAGTGGTAGAATGCCGGACCCTGATTTCACAAAATTATTTGGTTGTGTAGTTGATATCTTCAAGGTGATACCTTTGAAAAGAATGTTTGCATATAGCTGTGATAGGCTGAATGATATCTTTTAGTGGTTTGTATCTCATTGATGTTGATTGTGTCACCCGAAAGGTAATAAGGTCACAGAGACAGAAAGAGCCGTTGAGGTTTTCATCCAGTACACAAAAACGCATCTATATCCATTGTTCTTAAGAGAACATACCAGAAAAGCACTGTGAGTGGAAACGTTACTTCTCAAAGGTCAGAAACAACATAGCATGACATAATAGATGAACGGACAGACTTGAAAGATACAGAATGTAACATTTTACACCGAATCTTGAATCTTGAAGTAGTTTCGCAAGCCAATGATAACCAGTGTTAGAGCAACGACTGGAAGTCTATGTGTATCGGCTAGCATGCCAAAATACCGTAGTATTCCTTTAATTCTACCAGCTTTTTTTGCACTATACAGATATATCATAGACATAATTCAATTAAGGGGTATTTATTTGTGGAAATGAAACAGAACGCGCCAAATTAAACCCTCTGCCCTTAAGGAGATGGTCTCAAAATTAATAGGTGGTGGCGTTTAAAGCAGTGGAAAATAACAGGTTCCCAACGACCCTCACTGATGACACTACTGTATGCCCTGGCTAGGGCGGATTCACAAAATGGACCCTAGAGACAAAATAACAAAACACGGTACCCAGGGGAAGTCGGCTAAAGCCCATACACTTCCCCTTGTTTTCTTTATACTCTTTCTCTACCTCACCTTCACGGTTGATCAAGTTTCAAAGCTTCGCCTCTTCATCACAACAGCTCTCATATCATACAGGATGTATCAATGCCCAGTACTTTCATGCAACGCTTGGGCAGTACACCTCAATTATTTAAAACAGTTTAATTGGCAGAAGAAGAGGAACTTCTCAATAGAATCAGAGTGACTCATCTCACTACTTCTACGCCATTACAAAATGTTTGAAATGATAGTCCACTTTGAAATGAATGTTTGTCAGTGCAAATCAAATGCACTGCTGAAAGTGCTGTCCATAAATCCACATTCTACAATTGATTGTAGACAGGCCATATTCCAGCTTTAAATCCATTGGAGCATTAAGCTCAAGAGGAGACTGAATTCAGACCCCCCCCCCCTCCCCGCCTCCCCCAACAAAAAACAACTAAAAATGGCTTCAGCTAAGGCTTGGACAAGGAAGATACAACAGTTTGGTAATGCCAATGGGTTGCAGGCTCGACACAAATACTACGGCACATGACCAAATACTACATTTGATATTACTTTAATAAACTTCAAGTGCTCAATTCACAAGTGCCAACACAGTGGTATTTGTGCAGTGGTCATTTTTTCTCTCCAAACAATATAGTAAAATAGTTTTTATACTGCAAACTTACTATTACATCTTCTACCAGGTAGATCTACAAAACGTATGGCATCGGACGTGGACTTATCTCACTCAACATTTGACCTCTTTTGAACTCATCTGACAAACGTTGATTCCGGAGGGTACAATCACTTCAAACTGCTGCATGTGCAGAAATCCAGGCCTGAGTAGCTCTGGAGACCGTCAGTCCAGGGAGGCCAACGGGGAGAGAGGGAAAGAGAGAGAGAAAAAAAATTGATGAGAAACTTGAGACTCTGACTCATACCAATAACAGCAGGATTCTGGGAAACTCAACAGGAGCTTATGTGCTTCAGGGATTCTGGACAACAGTCAGAGAATGAAAGCTCCCAGCTTGATCTTTCTCAGATGAACTTTTACTTGTTTATTCTCCTCTTCTCCTCTTTTTTTACTCACTTTCCACTCTGTTACCCCTGAACCTGTGAGTGCTTACCTAGCTAAGACAATTGCAGTGCTACAACGTTGTGCCAACGTCATATGTCAGTAGGGCACTTACTCACTCAATCCCATGACTTGGGAGTTGTGCCAGGGGGAGGAAAAAAATGAGGAGCAAGGGTAAGAAAAGGGAGGGTGGATCTTGATCTCTTTATAGCAAATTAGGAGTTTGAGTCTTAGATAAAGACCTTGGACACCCTGGGACCCTGAACATTATTGGATGTCCTGCTTACATTCTTATATCTCCGTGGGAATTCCAGTTTTACGAGCAAGGTGTGGCCATGTGGGTCTGTGAAGGTCGCTCATCAGACACGAGTGAAATGTGACAGTTACGGGCCATTTTCTCTCAGAGTTGTCATGTCCATCTTTAGAGTCTTAGTGCCAGTGTGTTCCCTTTTTACACATGTCCACAAATACAGTAACAGACCACTGAAAATGCATAGTCAGCAACATGGCCTCTTAATTAATATGCTCCTTTTTAACACGGACACGTACATAACAATGAATACACAAACCCTCTACTGAAAATGCAGTCAATCACCACAATAGTCTCTTAAAGGGATAGTTCACCCAAATACAAATTTGCATAATGGTTTCCTTCCCCAATAAGCAGTTTATGGGCAACGTATGACATCAATCATGCTTGGATTTGGTTGAACCTTTTAGCATTTGTGGACCAAAACCAATGCAAGTCAATATCTTATATTTGACTGCTTACAGCAGGGATCATCAACTAGATTCATCCGAGTGTTGATTCTTTGTTGAGCAGATGGTCGGCTGGCCGGAACATAATTACCAATCATTTGTAAACTACAAATTTACCGCAAGAAGCCTAAGTAGATATGTTTGACTAAAACATGATAATTTCAAACCTTGCTTACATTTGTATATGATCACGTGTCTCTTATTATATGTGGGAATATTGGGAACATATTTCTTAAATTAATATCCCTTGGATCTGATTTCCTTAATGTCCATAAATGAAAATTAATATTGTACTTTTTTTCGCTCAGAAAACTTGGGGAGCCAAATGAAACCACTCCTGGGCCAAATTTAGCCTGTGGGCCGCCAGTTGGGAAACCCTGGCTTACGAGGTAAGGAAACCGATAACTATCCCTTTGACATGTTCCCTGTAGACTTACAGTTCATGAGTCTATACAATTCCACTGAAAATGCAGCCTTCACACTCTTTAGGAACATAGGAATATATAGTAAAAAATACTTTAGAAATATGACAATAAAGGTTATTTGAATGACACCTCTTTTCTATTAGGATCCTTGCATAGGAAAATTAAGAAAGTATTCACGCACACACATTCACACACCAGGGACTGCAAAATAAAGCTTAGTTAGTTAGTTAGTTAGTTCGTTAGTTACTACCTACTTACTTACCTTTATTGAATCCCATTGGGAAAAGGGTCTTGTTTTCCTATTCAAAAAGCATGACATTATTGCATTTATGATTCATCACAAGGCAAAAAAAACTGCACAGTGGTTTACGTACACATTACAGTCCACTCCTAATGAGCACTAGGGGGACCCAGCCTCAAGCCATGCAACTCCAATCCGGCATAACTGAAGAGGGTGTGGCAGTCTAGGTGCAAACGGGCAGGCGTACTTGGACCCGTCCAATTGTTTTTATGGGATGCTAAAATCGTTGCCCGAGTGTTGACTAAACTTCAGACACAGATGTAGGTGGCAGGAAGATGCCTGTAGCGCAATTATGCAACCCATATCGCCACGCCCTTAGGATTATTGGGAACAGCAGCCCCATACAACTCGAGGTCAACCTCTCTCTTTTCTAAAGAGGGTCTGTTTCTTCTCAGCGGCTAATCGTCGTCTTCTGCCCCTCCAACCCTCACCCGCTCGTCGCATGTACGTGTTTATCTCCGCACATTCCAATCTTTATGTGTCGCATTTTGAAGACCGAACGCACACAAACCAAAACATCTCTCGTCTCTGGAGGCTGCGGGGCGAGAGAGTCAGATGTCAAAAGGGTGTCTCTTAAATGACTTCAGGTCTCTGACAATAGATGAGAAACGCAGTGTTTTCTCACCCAGAGGACCAGAGAGATTTTATCCCATATATGTCAGTTATTAAGGTCGATAAGATTAGAGAAATACAGCTGTTTTTGTTTGTTTAGTGATGAATGTGTTGAACAATAGGTCACTGGTCACTTTGACAAATATGGTCATGTGTGAGCCAGATAAGGCTCCAATGGTGTAAGCTCTTCACAGTGCAACTTTGGGACTGTTTACAAATGGAGTTAAAGTTTCCAATACTTGGGATAAAGTGAACAATGCTGATTTACTACTCGATCAGATCAGTCAAAATGACTCAAACAAATTAAATGAAAAAGTAAATACTATATAATTTCCCCCCAACTGACTTCATTGGGGTGAGTTATTGAGTTCATTGCATTGACAGCCATTATTTATCTCTTCAACCCAGCAGTTCAATTCTGATAAGCCTTTCCCATGGGTTAACATGTGTTACTTAGCAACAAGCCTGTAAAACACCTACACAGCCACGTCCACACACATGCTTCATGTCTGGGTCAACAGTCGACACCGCTACTCTAACGGCTAACTATTAGTCAACCGAATCACATTATTTCCATTGAAGTACAGTGTGTGTCTTATTCTAGTCAATCACAGTGTCAACACTAGAAGAAGTGAAGCCCGGAGGTAAAGATACAGTATATACCGTACTTTAAAGAAATTGTCAGGTACAAGAACGACAACTTGTACAGGATCTGACTTCCAGGTACAGATGTCTGGCCAGTATCTATAAAATGAGTGCTGATCTAGGGTCAGATCACACCTGTCCATATAATCTTTATTCATTATAATCTAAAAGGCATTCCTACTCTGGGACACTTTATGAATACGGGTCATGGACTGCTTTTCGTGGTTCAGGGGAAAAGGGGGTGTATAGAAGGCCTGGCTTACAAGTGCAGTCTGTCTGTGTAAGATTCCTTGGCTGCTCATTGGTCATATTGAAATATGCCTCTTGATTTTGGGAGAATATTACTCATGGAATATCTTTGCACTATATACTGTATGTTAGCTCACTAATACAGTTCTGGGTATTAGAAAGTTACTTTTTTCACACGCAAAATGCCTGCTGCAGCAAGGTACATTGTTAATGGTGACAAACTGTTAATGATGATGCTGAGCACCAAGTTCAATAGCAATCATCTAACAAGAGCCCATTCCCAGAATTGGACTTTGTTTTTGTACAATTCATTAGGAATTTTGAAGAGGTTTCTCATGATGCAAAGAATGCATTCTGCACTGGTCAACTGCATTAAGACTCTAACATAAATACATTATGATACGAATAGTCAGAATATCATTATGATAGCACATAATTCTGCAAATAAAGAAAAGCAGCTCCAATCCCTGTTATGTAAGTTTTGTACTCTCTCAAATTCACTTTGTGCGCTATAAATGTGTAACATTATTATATTCTATTACCTCCAGCATTCCCCCATTCTGCGCTCCCCTACTGCATGCTAGCCAATCATAATGTCCCTCGGTCCCTCCCCTTTCCAGATAAAAAGAGGGCCAGGGAACAGTGAGCTCCATCTGCACGAGTCTCTCTCTCTCTGCAGCGAATCTCCCAGGCTCTACAGACCACCTACTGTAGCACTTGCTAAAACCTAAGTCATCATGTCCACCAGAGCTGTGAAGAGCACCAGCTACTCTTTGAGGTCCTCATCTGCAGGCCTGGGGTCTCAAAACTTCAGCAGCAACTCCAGCAACGGCTATGGCGGCGGAGCTAGACAACAGAGCTACAGCGTCCGCAGCTCTTATGGGGGTGTTGGCAGCAGCGCCGGGGGTGTGGCAGCAGGTGGCTATAGGGTAGTTGGGGGGTACGTGGCTGGAGGGACTGGGCAAAGGGGGGGCGGGATGGAGTTTGGGTATGCGGGCATGGGTGTTGGCGGTGGTATGGGAATGGGGGGTGGTATGGGAATGGGGGGTGGTATGGGGGTGGTGGGTGGGAAGATGACATGTGTGGGACCCCCTCAGATCACCGCTGTTCAGGTGAACAAGAGCCTACTGGCCCCCCTGAACCTGGAGATCGACCCCAACATCCAGGTGGTCCGCACCCACGAGAAGGAGCAGATCAAGACCCTCAACAACCGCTTTGTGTCCTTCATCGATAAGGTCAGTTTCTCATGAGTTACGATCACACCAGAGTCAAATGCATAGTGCATTCCAAGTACTTTCACACACTGGAGCTGAGCTTGACTTAGCTTGTCTTGTACAATGGGGCCAATGGAGTCGTCCTGAAGGTGCAAACCCTGCCCACTCTGCACAGCGGTCAAGCTAAATCTAACTCACCTCAGGTATTTAACAGCATTGAACAGTGAAATACCTGACCCATGTATGGTTTGTATTAACTTGGCCTTTGGGAAGGGGCAGATTCTCTTGTGATTTCGGTTATCTGTTAAGGATTTTTTTTATGTTAGCTATAACCATTGTGTGAAACATTGTGCACAAAACTGAACGTACATTGTGAACAAAACTTTGGAAATAGATTATATGACCTAATTGGGCCCTATTTAGGCATGCAAGAATATGAAATGCAAACTTGGTTATCAACTGAAAACCCTCTTGCCCTGACCCTTTTACTGTAAAAGAAAGAGTGGAAAGATGGGTGGAGACAGAAATAGGGCCAGAGGCACAAGATGAGGTTGGTTGTATGAATACAGAGTTTGTTGTTTGGAAACCCCTTCTAGCATTAGCTACTGACTCTTAAATCCACAAAACAATATATGGGGACACTTTGTTGTCTGTAGATTCTGTAGGCTACTATAGATTTTCTTGTTCACAGGATCCTCTCTGCTCAATGTGCCATTGTGGCCCACACACTCAAACAGGACATGGCAGGTTCACTGTCAGAAAAATCAGCCCATTCCTGCATGGCTTATCAACTGTCAACTACAGTGATTACATGCTTCAAGCGTCCCTTATTTGTAAAGAATCTAATAATTCAATTTCTAACTGTCATAAAGCAGTCGTAAAAACACAACTGTCATAAATCAGTCATAAAACATAACTGTCATAAATCAGTTATGTTTACCGTCAGATTAACATTTGACCACTCCTCGACCCCTCCTCCACACCTTAGCGATACACACCTCCTCTGTTCTCTCCTCCATGCTTGTGTTTGAGTGGAACCCCACCCAGGGGCATGAGGTCAAAAAACACTTGGAACAACATGAATCATATGTGTAACTTTGATTGAGAAAGAGTGCCACATCGTGCTGAAACACGGTACTCTGCTTCAATGACACATTTGTTTGTTGGCCATTCTTTAGTCTGTACATATATTCACACGTTTGCTCCATCCATTCATTTATATTATATGCACATTAATTCATACATTAATTAATCCAACCATTCATTCATTTGTTTGGTTGTGCCTTCCATCCATCCACCCTTCCTTTCTCTCTCACTCGGCCATCCCTTCCTTCCTTCATCCTGTCATTCACAAGTTTCAGTCAATGACACTGACCATTTCCCTTTTGTCCCTGCAGGTGCGTTTCCTGGAGCAGCAGAACAAGATGCTGGAGACCAAGTGGAGCCTCCTGCAGGACCAGACCACCACCCGCTCCAACATCGACGCCATGTTTGAGGCCTACATCTCCAACCTGCGCAGACAGCTTGATGATCTGGGCAACGAGAAGATGAAGCTGGAGGGGGAGCTGAAGAACACGCAGGGCCTGGTTGAGGACTTCAAGAACAGGTGAATGGGTTTGACATTAAAAGTTAAAGGGGTTGTTCACCAAAATGTGATTATTATTGAACTACTTTCTTCGCTTAAAAGTAGTGTAAGTTGTACAGTTCTATTTAAACCATTTTGACTAGGAGGGACCCACATCTGAGTCTCAAATACAGTGTTATGATTTCATGGAACTTTTCTTTCTGATTGAATAAATCTTTGATCCTAAATGTTCTTTCACTTTAAGCTTGTCAGCAATGTTTCTTGTTTGATTGACGGGCTTGCTCTATTCTCAGGTATGAGGATGAGATCAACAAGCGTACCGAGTCTGAAAACAACTTTGTTCTCCTCAAGAAGGTCAGTAGACTCGATAATTCTACAAGCCCCTCCCAACATGGATAATTTACAGTGCATTGTTGCTTAACCACAACTTTAAAAAATTGGCTGAAGTAGAAATGTCCATGAACCAGGTATGTTCTGCTATGCTTTCTCAGGATGCAGATGCTGCCTACATTGTCAAGACGGAGCTGGAGGCCAAGCTGGACTGTCTTACTGATGAGATTGAATTCCTCAGGACTATCTATGACGCGGTAATGTACCATGTCTATATTACAATGGGAGTGACTGACAGAAAACATTTGAAAACCTAGCTCAGAGATCTCCAACAGGTCGATCGCAAGCTAACAATAGCTACCAGTAGCTCCAAGACCACCCACAATTCTGAAAGTACATGCAATTTTCACGTGTTCCACTGCAAAATGTCATAAGCAATTCTCACGAGTATCACACTGCAAGCTCCCAGCTACTATTTAACCAACGAAACTTGACGTTATCCCACCCCTGGTTAGTGTAGATAATACTTTGATAACCATACCTATTCTTGAAGGCCGTAACAGGCCTCTATATCTAATGCTTCAGCACTTAGCAACGAAGGGCATAACCAAACGGAGACTACTAATATGTTTGCTATAATGTTGCTGTAACTGTCTTGGGTGCGCCTCTGCAAATGTTTATTAGCCAATATTAGCTTACAAAGCCAAACCTAAAACAATATCTGGCAATTCATTTCCAGCATTATTGTTCCTTTCCGCCTGTGTGGTGCGGGTATTTGTCTATCACTCTGTGTAGCCAGTCGGCTCTTTTTGTTGAACATCGGGAACCGAATCGCATATGTGAAAGAACCGTTCATTTGGCTCCCTGATTAGCGTACTTTTACTATTGCTTCATTTGCAGCTATCAGTGGATATGTTACAAAAACATTATTTGAGGATGATAATTCCTCAGTGCAGGAACAATATAGTGAGGAGAGAGCCTCATTCAGTTGTCCAATTTTTTTTTTCAGGCCATCAAATAATTTTGTCATGTAAAAATGTTTTGAACTCATATTTCACAATCTGACATAATGGTAGGCAATGTTTTAGGATTTCAATTAGAGATTTGCTATTTTTTCATGGTTTTAGGTCCATTTCAAAGCATTACTGAACAAAGAGCCGTTTGAGAGCCAAATTAACGTCTCTTTTAGGTGAACCGAGCCAAATGAGCCAGCGCACAGAAAAGACTGAATTCTATCACTAGAGCCAGCTGATGTGATAACTGTCTTGTGCGTTGACAGAAATACTGTTTATGGAAAAGTAGGCTTACCTGGCAGAAGTGTATCGTGAGTAAGTTCGTCATTTGTATCTATTATTTGTTATCTTCTAAGTTTTCCAAACGAGCAGCAACAGTACAGAACCATCACTAGACAAGCACATTAGATGGTACACTAGATACACAATTAAAGGGCCAGATGCGCAATTAATGGGAAAATACAATCAAAACTACATTTAAAAAAAAGTTTATTCAAGCAAATGACATTGACATTTACTCAGAACATTCAATTTCAGTGTTTATAAACCATTGTAATTTTAAGAGTTAAAAACCCCCAAAAATCTAAAACCAGGAAAAATATAAAACAACATTTTGCAAAGAAATCACTGACTTCATAGTGGCCCCCTAAGTGTTTTTTGTTAACCATCATTTTACCAGGTATATTGACAGAAAACATAGTGTACTACTTTCTCTTGTACACTAAGGACCCGGGAAAGAGTTGCTTAGGAGAGGAGAAGAGAAGAATGTACCTATTTGAAAGCGAGAAAAACATGTGTAGCTTGCGACATCGTAGAAAAGGTTGGAGACCCCTGGCCTAAGCCTATGCCGTAGATTCCACTGGATTTTGAATACCTTGTGTGAAGAGTAGATGCTTTCTGAAATTTAAAGGCTTCTCTCCATCCTCTCTTGGTTCTTCAGGAGTTGCGTGAGCTGCAGGGCCAGATCAAGGACACCTCTGTTGTGGTGGAGATGGACAACAGCCGTAACCTGGACATGGACTCCATCGTGGCTGAAGTGCGCGCTCAGTACGAGGACATCGCCAACCGCAGCAGAGCTGAGGCCGAGACCTGGTACACGCAGAAAGTAAGTCCCTTCTCCCGTGAGACCCCTGAAACCGTTCTCGCCATCGTGACCTTTCCGAGATTCAATACTGGCTATGCTCCAATGTCCATACTAGCATATCACTGAGAATGGATGCCCAATGCCTAAATGGCATGCTAGTGTGGATAGGAGTGGAGGCTGTTGAGGGGAGGACGGCTTATAATAATGGCTGGAATGGAGTCAATGGAATGTCTCAGGTATCCACACTGCTAGCTAGAGGCTAGCATTGATGGATGACTTCACTGTTATGTCTCTATATTTTGGCTGGTGACAGTAACGTGATTTTGTTTCTGTAACAGTATGAACAGATGCAGGTGTCAGCCACCAACTATGAGGACAATCTGAAAAACACCAAGGTAGAGATCGCAGATATCAACCGCAAAATCATGAGATATCAGTCTGAAATTGACATGATGAAGGGTCAGGTGAGTGCCACATTGCGTCTCTCAGTAAATATGTATCTCAGTGTATTTTTATATAACACCACTGGTGTGGCTAGACTGTCTCTCCTAATTCAGTTTTACGGTAACCAACATTTACCAATAGGAACATGAATAAAAACATTGTTTGCCTGAAAACAGCGCGGCCACCTGGAGAACCAGATCGCTGAGGCGGAGGAGCGTGGTGAGCTGGCGGTGAAGGACGCCAGGCTTCGCATTAACGACCTCGAGGTGGCCCTGCAGAGAGCCAAGCAGGATATGACCATGCAAGTACGCCAGTACCAGGAGCTGTTGAACGTCAAACTGGCCCTGGATATTGAGATCGCCACCTACAGGAAGCTGCTGGAAGGAGAGGAGAGCAGGTACGAGACATGAGGCCATGTTCTTATTGATTAGTCACAGGAAGTAAGGAGGAAAGCATTCAGGCATGAAACTCTAAGATTAGGAGAATTTGATGATGACCAAATGAGTTAATTTGCTCACTGAACATATTCCTCTCCTCTCCTCTCCTCTCCTCTCCTCTCCTCTCCTCTCCTCTCCTCTCCTCTCCTCTCCTCTCCTCTCCTCTCCTCTCCCCAGGCTGGTGAATGGAATCAAGTCTGTCAACATCTCCAAACAGTCTTCTTGTAAGTGAATGCCCTTACATACCACAGCTATGCTGTTTCACCTGTTGCTTATTACTTATTAATGTGCATCACAGAAGGTTCGTGGCACCTTAATTGGGGAGGACAGACTTGTGATAATGGCTCATGATATGGGTGTCCATAAGAGTCCATAAGAGGAATGAGTGGAAGGATATCAAATACATTAAACACAGTAAAAGTATTTATCTTTTACACAATTAATCAATCTGTAGATTCTATTCGATTAGATAGATTGAATTGTTGAGGGACAGCTATTGGGGAACTGTGGGGGGATCTTGGAGTGTTCAAAATATAAAGGGTTTAAAACATAATAAAAGTACAAGATTGTGATCATGATGAAAAGGTGTTTGTAAACCATGACATATATGTTATAATATCACTAAATCATGTTGTTTGCACACATTCTCCTGCACCTCTCACACATAAGGATGGCTCTGTTCATGGAAAAGGAAACCATGACATATATGAAAGACTGAGACACGTTTGGTAGTGTCTTGATGCTGTATTGTTTGTCCTTCATGTTCTAATACTTTAATGTTACCCCTTGCTTGTGATTTTTGTAATAAATAATAATAATAAAAAATATATATATAATAATGAATAAAAATCATAAAAATACATTCAACACATGTTCATTGTACATAAATAACACAAATCAATGTATACTCCAATAACCCGACATGTTAATTTCCACTTCTAGCAATGAACTACAACTCTTACCCCCTGGAAAGCAGTCGCACCACCAGCTATGTCAGCGGCTCAACGGGGGGATACAAGGTCAGCAGCACCAGCTACGGCAGCAGCACTTACGTCAGTGGCCATGAGAGCCGCCATATAGGCAGCAGCTTCGACCTGCCTGGCAGCATCACCCTAGGCACTACCAGCAGAGATGTGGATACCAGCATCAGCCTGGGAGGCAGCAACAGCCTGGCTACCAGCAGAGACGTGGATGCCAGCGTCAGTGTTAATAGCAGTTCCACTGTCACCAACAACAAATCCCAGACCACCTTAGTCAAGACCGATGATGCTGAGGTGACCTCGAATGTGGCTTCTGATGCGGCGTCCAACCATGCCGAGGAACAGGCGGCTGAGAGCGACAAATGAGGAGATTTCGTCATCGCGGGCGACCACGTAATTAGCATACTGTGGATCTATCTGTCGCAGATATATGCTTCTCCAACCTACCTTTCACCCTTCCACTAGTTTCACTTTTCTAGCCAGGTTATTCGTGTATTTACCTGCTGAACAGAACAGTGACATATCAAACAGGCTACATATATCCACCTGGAATCACAGGCAGTCTAACTGTATCCTCAGTCTAACTGTATCCTCAGTCTAACTGTATCCTCAGTCTAACTGTAACTTTTCCTACCCACAAAGGGTTTGTTTTAAAAGGTTGGGGGTAAGATTTCCCTTAAAAGGCCCCTGAAGGTTCGACCCCTAGTGTCCATTCGAGTCACCAGCAGGTGTCATTGTGGCACATGTTTCTCTCTCTGCTTGCTCTGAGACCCATTAAAGTACTTGGAGAAAAAAACAACCTCTTTATGTGCTGTGACATATTTATTCTACGAGTGTCCATAAGAGTCATTTTGTAGGTGGATGCTGTTATCCTCACGCACACCAAAAGGGACAATTTCATGGAATGTGTCCATGTCATTCAACAGCATTTTCACAGTATGGAATGAAGATTCTACAGTTGTCAATGGAGACGGGGGAAAGATCAAAACACGAAAAGGGACACGTTTGTATAAGAGATCAGAATGATAGACAGATGTTTATAATAACAAGGGGCATAGCATAGCAGAGTGCAGCTGCAAAAATGCAGAAGGTGATCAGGCCATCAGTCTTGATAGACAGGTACTGGCCTGAAGCGTGTCACTCTCCAACCTCCACTTGTGCAATCAACCAAACACATTCTAACCACACCCTCCATAGACACACGCGACAAATCCATCAGAAAGACACGCGCGGGCACACAACAGGCGCATGCATGAGATCAAACACACACGTACACAACATGTAAATTGTTGGTCATGAGCTGGAATAAAAAATCCCAGAAATTCTCCATACGCACAAATAAAGCTTATTTCTCTCAAATGTTGCACATACATTTGTTTTCATCCCTGTTAGTGAGCATTTCTCCTTTGTCAAGATAATCCACCTGACAGATGTGGCACATCAAGAAGCTGATAAAACAGCATGGTATTACACAGGTGCACCTTGTGCAGGGGACAATAAAAGGCCACTCTAAAATGTACAGTTTTGTTACACAACACGATGCCACAGATATCTCAAGTTTTGAGGGAGTGTGCAACTTGCATGCTAACTGCAGGAATGTCCACCAGAGTTGGTGCCAAATAATTTAATGTTAATTTCTCTACCATAAGCTGCCTCCAATGTCATTTTAGAGAATTTGAAAATAAGTCCAACCGGCCACACAACTGCAGACCACGTGTTACCACGCCAGCCCAGGATATCCACATCTGGCTTCTTCACCAGCAGGATTGTCTGAGACCAGCCACCGGGACAACTGTGGGTTTGCACAGCTGATGAATTTCTGCACAAAATGTCAGAAACCATCTCAGGGAAGCTCATCTGCCTGCTCGTTGTCCTCGCCAGGGTCTTGACCTGACTGCAGTTTGACGCCGTAACCGACTTCAGTGGGTAGATGCTCAGCTACGATGGCCACTGGCACGCTGGAAAAGTGTGCTCTTCGCGGATGAATCCTGGTTTCAACTGTACCAGGCAGATGGCAGACACAGTGTATGGCGTTGTGTGGGTTAGCGGTTTACTGATGTCAACATTGTGAACAACGTGACAATGGTGACGGGGGGTTATGGTATGGGCAGGCATAAACTACGGACAATGAACACAATTGCATTTGATCGATGGCAATTTGAATGCACAGAGATACCGTGATGAGATCCTGAGACCTGTTGTAATGCCTTTCATCTGTTGCCATCACCTCATGTTTAAGCATGATAATGCACAGCCCCATGTCGCAAGGATTTGTACACAATTCCTGGAAGCTGAACATGTCCCAGTTTGTCTATGGCCTGCATACTCACCAGACATGTCACCCATTGAGTATGTTTAGGATGCTCTGGATTGGCGTGTACGACAGCGTGTTCCAGATCCTGCCAAAATCCAGAAACTTCACACAGCCATTGACGAGGAGTGGGACAACATTTCATAGGTTACAATCAACAGCCTGATTAACTTTATGCGAAGGAGATGTGTTACACCACATTAGGCAAATTATGGCCACACCAGATACTGACTGGTTGTCTGATCCACGCCCCTACCTTTTCTTAAGGTTTCAGTGACCAACATATAGTGCATTCAGAAAGTATTCCGAATTTGACCACATTTTGTTACGTTACAGCCTTATCCTAAAATGGATGAAATAAAAATAAATGCTCATCAATCTACACACAGTACCCCATAATACAAAGGGAAAACAGATGTGACTTTGGCATTCAGGCCAGAGTTCAATCTTGGTTTCATCAGACCAGAGAAGCTTGTTTCTTAAGGTCTAAGAGTCTTTAAGTGCCTTTTGGCAAACTCCAAGCTGGCTGTCATGTGCCTTTTAGGCCTGATTGGTAGAGTGCTGCAGAGATGGTTGTCCTTCTGGAAGGTTATCCCATATCCACGGAGGAACTCTGGAGCTCTGTCAGAGTGACCATCGGGTTTTTGGTCACCTCCCTGACCAAGACCCTTCTCCCCCGATTGACTCTAGGAAGAGTCTTGGTGGTTCCAGACTTATTCAATTTAAACATGATAGAGGCCACTGTTCTTAGGGCCCGTCAATGCTGCAGAAATATTTTGGTATCCTTCCCCAGGTCTGTGCCTCGACACAATCCGGTCTCCGAGCTCTACAGATAATTCCTTTGACCTCATGGCTTGGCTTTTACTCTGACATGCACTGTCAACTGTGGACCTTATTTAGACATGTGTTTGCCTTTCCAAATCATGTCCAATCAATTGAATTTACCACAGGTGGATCAAGTTGTAGAAAAATCTCAAGGATGATCAATGGAAACAGGAAGCACCTGAAGTCAGTTTCGAGTCTCATAGCAAAGGGTCTGAATAGTTATGTAAAGAAGTTCTTTTGTTTATTTTTAATACATTTGCTAACACTTCTAAAAACCTGTTTTTGCTTTGTCAATATAGGGTATTGTGTGTAGATTGATGAGAAAGTATTTTTTTAGATACATTTTAGATGACGGTCTCTCTCTCTCTCTCTCTCTCTTTCTCTCTCTCTCTCTCTCTCTCTCTCTCTCTCTCTCTCTCTCTCTCTCTCTCTCTCTCTCTCTCTCTCTCTCTCTCTCTCTCTCTCTCTCTCTCTCTCTTAACGTGGAAAATGTGTCATCATGTACTGTCAGGGTGAGTTAAGCACAACCAACAATTGTGCTCATTAGTACACTGGATCCACAGTTCATTCTGCAGCCTCTGACAAGCCCAAACTGGGCCTGCATTTGACATTTCATGTGACTTAGCAGTGGGAGAAACCAGAGAGACCAATTAATGCATAATGATGCATCCTGCAGTATCTAGTATTATCATTATCATGTTTTAAGGTCATGCATTCCTGACGACTTGTCAAATGTCAATGAATGCCACATTTCTCACGACATTTGTGTGTATTCCACAGATGTCTTTTTTTGTTATGACTCGAAAACAAGAAATATTTCAACACTGCACAACATGCTTTGCGGTGTACTTAAGGGCTTATTGGATTCCTCTAACTCAACTAGAAACTGGCATAAATCATGCACTTGTAGTATGCCAATGGAATAGTCCATTTCTGTTTGAGTTGCGTTTGCCACAATGTTTGCAAACAACGTTTGCAAACAATGTATATTTTAATTTTATTGCAAACAGGGTGATGATAGTTTAATTGTAAAATCAATATGTAGGATTTTGTGTTAAGCACATACACAATGGATTTGATGTGTTTTAGGGTGGAGGGGGCACGGGTTACACAAGAGGTGTTTAGGGCAGAGGGGAACAGGTATGTGCCTACAAGAAGTGGGTGGTATCACTAAAGCGGGGGGGGCAGGACCAAATTTAGGAAACCCAGCTCCAGAGTACAACATATACAGTACTCCGTTTTACCTTCATTCAATACTCATTTCAGGTCAGTAAAGTTCTATATGATTTACTGTGCACTGTGGCCTTTAGCACATGCAGACCATAAAACCCAGTGAATGTTGAAAGTACGCATTTAGAAAATGTTATGGTATACTGTACAATTCATGGCATACTGTACAATTCATGCAGGCGGAGGTGAAGGACAGGGTTAGTTCTCACTACATAATCTTGCATCCTTCTCAGAACACATTGTTCGAGAAGATTCACGGTTGATCCCCCTCTTCCATTGCGCTTTGAGAAGGACGAGAGGAGAGGGCGCGAGCAATCAAGGAACGACTCGATGACCACGACATTCGAATTGCAATTTGTGTATTCGACGTGGACCATCCTTCAAGCCGCATGCACGCACTAACTCACTTTAAACCTCCAGGCTCTCAGCTGGCTATACCAGTTCACTTTAACAGCTGGGTCAAGAGCCTGTTATCGATGGTGTAACAGGCCCTAGGATGACAATGGGCATACTAGAGCCTGGAAAACGGGCTCCCTACATACAAGGGGAGCTATCTCTTAGTCCATAATAGGTGGAATAAGTATCACTAATTGCAATTTGTGTAGAGATCATAAAAGACGTGTACTAACTCACTTTAAACCCTCCGTTCAATTTCCTTGCCAACTTGTTTTTGTCTTGTAGCCAACTAACTCGTTCATAAATCTACGCCTCGTCTCAACTTGTGCGCCAATCATTTAGCATTTCCACTTAACTAACAACTGCGTGTGGCGGTCTACTAAAGTCATTGAGTTACACAAGGAGCAAGACATATGTACAAGGCCATTAAATTGTAAATCTTGTTTAACAGCTTTATTTTAAAGCATAATATGACATACTGATGGTAATTCACTGGCAAGTTGACTTGTATCATCATAGCTCTTTCGATGCCTCAGGACTCGACATAAATCATACAATGACAACTACTTTTTACAACTTTGTAGGCTACTTGCTGTCTTTTTCTTCCATCATGCCTTGTGGCTGTGGTAACAAGTTTGCATTCTTCCCCATGAGTCCACTGACATATGACGGAACACAATTGGCTGAGCCGTTGGAAAAAAATATGTACAGTATTTTACATAAGCTGTTGGATGCTCGGCAGAGGTGTGTCTCATTCCAACTGTGTGGGAAACGAAACGAGCAGGTCTTTTGACTGCTTCTACCTGATGACCTTGTCAAAACGTCTTGCAGGCGTTAGTTAGCACCATGCTATCATTATGACTATGAGATAACTTGTAACCATCAAAGCGAATACTAACGTGTACATCTCAAATGCATAGCCAAAGGTCTATTACAATTCTCAGCATGTGTCCCATGTGCAGGGTTTGAATGACCTAATAGAAACACCTGTCTAAACTCAGGCCCTATTGCTGAGTTGCTTTTACAATACTCAGCTTATGTACAATATAGTTATCTTTCGAGGATCGGGGCAGGGTCCTTCACTTAGCAAGCTGGTGATCAGGTGAGAGGTGGCAAGGTTTTCATTAAGTGTGGAATCAGATGACAGAAAATCGGAGGGAGGCGTACGTTGGCCGAATGAGCAAAGGATAGGCTGGTTGTTTCGCTTTTCTTTAGGTTCTTGACATTGTTGAACATCTAGTCTACACCATAGTCCGTTTGATCGCCGTGTGTCAGGGTATCAAATCAGTGATTTTGAGTTGTAGAGATCAGCGCTTTCCATTACGCTGTGATTCTTCCATTTCAGATGTATGCCATTTGGGTTTCTGCAGTGGCCCTGCAAATGAAATCAAAGGGAATTATGTTCAATGGGGCCGGAGTTGAGATTAGATTGCTAGGTCGATGCTTTTGCTTTATTCCCAGTCGTTTTTTTGTCACTGCCTGACGTGGTCCTTTGCAAATCCCACACATTGAAACAAAACAACCTGATTTAAAAGCAACATGTAGCACCAAGACATAATGCACAAGTGATAAAAACACTTTCTGCAGGGGTATCAATGGAAAACACATTCGTTTTGACCTCGATTGAAGGGTAAAGTTTGGCCTTCGCCCTAAAGCATGGCCCAAAAGCATGGATGGTCAGACAGACCACAGTACGTAACTTGTCCTAAGAGGATTGAACTGACGTCCCTGCATAACCCACCTGGACTCAGTTGTCTAAGTGAACTGGTTCAGCTAGACCTCTGCACGCAGATCTGTGGAAGGCTTCACGGGACACATGGGACAACACTGTTCTTCTCACCAACTCCTCTCTTTCTACGGTTTTGCAAGTTGCCCTCCCTGGAGCGTGAAATGCTTTTGGGTTGCGGCTCCGTTCTTAGGGTTAAAACAAAAGCGAGCATAAAAGAATTCAACGTGCAAGTGTCTCATCACAAAATATGTTTGAACAGCTCTGTTTCTCTCTGTGCAACTCCGTCCCAAGTGTCAACAAACAAGGCCTAGGTTGAGGGCGGGGCTAACAAGCAGCTGTGGCCCTACCCTACATCCTGCCTATCGTGGTGATAAGGAGGACATGAAAGACATTTCCCCCGCCCTCATCATCCCATTTCACAACCATCTCCATCTCCTAAACAGACCAAGGCACACGTAAAGCATCTGATAACAACCAGACTGTGAGATAAGGTTTATGGCATTCTTTGCCCATTGCAATGTGGTTGTCATCCGTCTTGTCTCTTCAATTATATCATACAACATCTACGCATTGCTCTTATACAAAATACTGTACATATCTATCAGTGTGTGTGTGGGAGCTTATACCTTCCAGATGCCCGAAACTGTATTCTTGTTACAGATGTCAAGTCAAGCTTTTTTTTAAATGTTGACCTCTGTGCCCATTTCATTCATGCTGTTACAATGCATATGCTTCCCAAACAAGTGCCAGATGTCAAACATTACAAACCCATTATGGAAACATCTTCAAATGTGTTGAGAAGATGTGCTTGGACATGTCAAGTCTTTGGCAAATTCACTCAGACAAGAGATGAATCCGATTGTTTGCAGCCCATCGCTTGCCTCCCTTGCAAGCGTTATCATGTCGATCTGCCCCACACAGCTGGAGCATGCAGAGTATCTGAGTGTCAGTCACACACATCTCCCACGCCTGCCCCCCGAGAGGATTGTGAGAGTGCGTGTCCAGTATAGTACCTGCTGCACATACAGTGCAAAAGAGTAAGATATGTTTATGTATTGTACTGTACTGTACTGTACTGTACTGTACTGTACTGTACTGTACTGTACTGTACTGTACTGTACTGTACATTTCAGCAGTATTTTTTGTTTATTCAAACTCTTGTTGAAGCAATGGTTCCCAAGCTAACAACAAATGTTCCCACAACCTGAGAGAACGTTCCCTTAAGAATGGGCTCTACCCACACACTCACACATACTTACACGGACATCCCAGCACACACATACATTGCACGCGCACAAATGCATACTGACGCCACTCACACCATGCTGCTACTGTCTACTACCTATCCTGTTGCTTATTTATTCACACATTACATTACCTGCTTGCTAGTGTTGTTGCATTTATTGTCATGTCTGCAAATATTTTTTGCAATTACAAAACTGATTATACAGGCGCATCGCATATTTTACATGCTTGTACACGTATGACATTCATTTACCTTCATAAATCAGGTAGTTGAGGGGCTTAGCAACAGTTACAAAGGGTAATGTGTAATGAAACGATTACATTTTTTTTGGAGAACATATCTTTGGGACCATCAGGCAACGTCCTAAAAACTTCTTTATTAAGGACGTCCCCAGAACAAGCTGGGAACTAAACAAAAACGTCCGGGGGACCGTGACACAATGTTTCAAAAGTCCTTCGACACAGGAATGTTCTTGCAACGGTCCAATGAAATGTGTCATTAATATAATAGAACAGTAATATGTTCATGAATACAATATATCTGAGCTTTTTTGCAGGTGCATGGTAACAGTTGAATAAAATGAGAAAAAAATACGAATCCCGCACACCTCTCTTGATAGTACCGCTGCTCTTTAATAAGCTTTATGTATCGGCCTCACGGCCTTCGTCGAAGGCTCTGACGAAGGCCACGAGGCCGATACGCAAAAGCTTATTGAAGAGCAGTGGGCGGGTTTCTTCTTTTTTTCTCGGCTAAATTCAGGTTGACATTAAGGGAATCTTTTCCTAACCCTCATCAAACTGGACACGGAAATGTTCTTTCAACGTTTCCACGAAACCTGTCTAGAACATTGATATCTTATTTTCTGAGAACATGGCAACCCATGTTCTGTGTATGTTTGGTGGGATGTTGATGAAGTGATCTTATAACCCTCGGAAAACTGGACTCATTTGTGTTCTTGCAACGTCCCATGAAAGGTGTCTAGAACATTATTATGGGATATTCTGCGACCATGGCAACCTTGTTCTGGGTAAGTTCTGTTTGACATCAAGGGAATGTTCTTCTGACTATAGGGGCAAAACCTGCTAAAAATGTTCTCCGAAGGTTTTCGCTAACATAGAATGTTAACAAATGAAAAATGGGACACTCAAACATGAAGGGAACATTACGGGGAACATTACAAAAACATTGTCTCTCACGGGCAAAAGAAGAAGAAAAAGTGTCGACTGTGGTCGGCCCACCCCTCGTAGACTGTTGTCAACACAGGAAAACAAACCAGCATTGTGTTTTTCCATTACATTACGGAAATTAAAGCTGGCCACTGTTAAGTTACTCTGGTCCATTGCATGTATGTATTCAATCAAACACAAACTTCTCTGTGTCACTGTCACATCCATTCTTTACTCCCTGGCTTAGACTCTGGCACAATAAGGGCACACCCTGACCTGGTTAAGGGCACTCCCAGCAGTCTCCACTCACTGAGGTTAATCATTTTTCACTCTCCCTCCCCACTGCCAGTCAACTACCCACATGGGGCTTTGTGTCTCTGTGCCAATAGGGCTGTTAAGGGTGGGGATGTGTGTAAGGGATGGTGTAACTATGCAGTGCAGGGACACACACACACACACAGGCACACACACACTCAGACAGACAGGGAGGGGGACCTCCATATACGGAGTCAGTACATGAATGAGACATTATCTCAGTGAGTACTGGAATGACTGGATTTATAGATTTGGAAACACAGACATAGACAGAGTTGCGAGGGGAGAAAAACAACAAATGGTTTCTCTGACAACTCTCACTGTGTGTGTGTGTGTATTTGTTAGAGAGAGAGAGAGAGAGAGAGAGAGAGAGAGAGAGAGAGAGAGAGAGAGAGAGAGAGAGAGAGAGAGAGAGAGAGAGAGAGAGAGAGAGAGAGAGAGAGAGAGAGAGGGGCGGAGCACAGTAAGCTATCTTTATGCCAAGAAAAGGTTTTAAACTCTGTTTTTTAACTGAACTCAACAGCACAGTCTGACATATTTTAAATGCAATTTAAATACATTTATATTTGAGTTGTTTTGTTGTGTTGTGTTCAAAACACTTTGCCATAGTTTCCTTGCTAATTAAGACCAAGACAAACAAACCATGAGAGTACACATGCAGTGCAATGCTATCAACAATGTGCTTAAGCATCACAAAATGGACCCTAGTTTCATAATTACACCAGTAGTTGAAGCCATATTTGTCTGTTGGCTATAGACATGAATGACATACTGTATTGGCTATATGGCCATAAAACCTTGTCTATGGGGCTGGAGTGTAACGTCTGTTGCATGCTTCCCAGTCGAAACAGTTTGCACTTATATTCTGATGGACATTTTGTGAAGTTTTTGTCCTTTTTTTGTCCGTCCGTTATTGGTGTTCGGCAGTTTTTTTTGGGGGGGGGGGGGGGGTTCTAGAAGCAAGTCGAAGTTCGGTAGCCGAAGTCTATGCCCATTCGTCAGTGATTGGTCAACAATACTGTTCTTAGTAGGTGTGGGAACTATGGATGGAATTCTTCAATTAAGTCTTTGTTGTCATTCAACGAGAGATGACTAGTTTTCATGCACATTTTTTCACAAGAGAAATACTCTATCAAACATCTGAGTTAGATGTGAAATTACAGAAGGGGTCGATGAAGGGGAGGAGAAGCAATGGAGTTAACACGGGCCAGTGTCCATGTGGAACGCTTTCGAAACCTTGTAGAGTCCACGCCCCAACGAATTGAGGCTGTTTGAGGGCAAAAGGGGTTGCAACTAAATATTAGTAAGGTGTTCCTGAATGTTTTGTATGCTCAGTGGTTATGTTGTTGCTTTGTTGTCTTAAGAGGGACAAGCATTAATACAAAAACATTTTTGGCGAAAGTCTTTTAAGGGAGTATTGCAAGACACAGACGTTTGCTTCGCCTTGCCCGGGTTCTGCTAGGAGCAAACCAAACCTAGTATGTGGGCGCCTTTACATACAGCTGTGGCCAAAGGTTGCGCCACGCCAGTGGGAGGGGAGGACTTCTCATAATAATGACTGGAATGGAGTGGATGGAAGGGCATCACACACATAGAAACCAAGTGTTTGATGTACGTTATACCGTTCCACTCATTCCGTTCCAGCCATTAACACAAGCCTGCACCTCCTGTGTGTCACAGTCTGCAAGAGTGTCATGTGCTCATAGTGGTTGCTAGGCACTACAATGCTATGGCAACAACAACAAGTGGAGTCCAGATGCCGAAAGTCATAACACACTGTGGGAACTGAAACGGGGCTAGTCTGAAAACAGGAAACACTTTCAGCCTCTCTGATTAAAGTCTGGCAGAAGTGGGGCATTGTCCCAATACCAAAATAATTAGATATTCAAAATATGGTAGTAACTCCACCCTGCCTTATGATCATTTCTTAATTTCTTTGCAGTAGCCAATTCTGTCTTATCTAGACTAATGTACACCTTTCCTATGCACGCTTTTCCTAAGCACCTCTTAGCATTTGGCATTCAGACTTCCCTTCTTCAGTCCGGTAACGTGCTCTGCATGTGTCAACCTTGCGCTCTCTGAGTACATTTCATTCAAGCCCTGAAAACCCTCCCACTTACTAGCCAACAGATATCCACCTGGAGTTCTCATTCAACAGGGGTTTCAGTACATTTATCTTAAGCCATCCCTTTAAATACGTGTATTAGTTTGGATTTTGTGACAGACTCACTACAACACAGAAGAGAACTGGCCCAGAATATTAGGGATCAATGAAAGATAGCCATCTAAATAAACTCAGCAAAAAAAGAAACGTCCCTTTTTCAGGACCCTGTCTATCAAAGATTATTCGTAAAAATCCAAATAAATTCACAGATCGTCATTGTAAAGGGTTTACACACTGTTTCCATTGCTTGTCCAATGAACCATAAACAAGTAATGAACATGCACCTGTGGAACAGTCGTTAAGACACTAACAGCTTACAGATGGTAGGCAATTAAGGTGACAGTTATGAAAACTTAGGACACTAAAGAGGCCTTTCTACTGACTCTGAAAAACACCAAAAGAAAGATGCCCAGGGTCCCTGCTCATCTGCGTGAATGTGCCTTAGGCATGCTGCAAGGAGGCATGAGGACTGCAAATGTGGCCAAAGCAATAAATTGCAATGTCCGTACTGTGAGACACATAAGACAGTGATATAGGGAGACAGGATGGACAGTTGATCGTCCTCGCAGTGGCAGACCACATGTAACAACACCTGCACAGGATTGGTACATCCGATCACTCCTGCGGGACAGGTACAGGATGGCAACAACAACTGCCTGAGTTACACCAGGAATGCATAATCCCTCCATCAGTGCTCAGCCTGTAAGTATTAGGCTGGACTGAGCGCTTGTAGGCCTGTTGTAAGGCAGGTCCTCACCAGACATCACTGGCAACAACGTTGCCTATGGGCACAAACCCACCGTCGCTGGACCAGACAGGACTGGCAAAAAGTGCTCTTCACTGACGATTCTCGGTCTTGTCTCACCAGTGGTGATGGTTGGATTCGCGTTTATCGTCGAAGGAATGAGCGTTACACAGAGGCCTGTACTCTGGAGTGGCCACACCAGATACTGACTGTTACTTTCTTTTGATTATTCCATTTCTGTAGTCACATTCAGTTTATGTCTCAGTTGTTGAATCTTGTTATGTTCATGCAAATATTTACACATAAAAAAATACATGCTGTTGACTGAGTTTTTATGCATATTTGTCTCTGTTTCAGCACAAATTGGTAGATTTAAAAATACTCTGATCTTGTAGATTATTTAGGGTTAGGGAAGTATTTATCATTAAAAAATGGTTTGGAGAGCCTTTACGCACAATAGAAAGAAAACGGTGGTTTGAATCATTCTGAAAATTGACACATTGTCACGCCCTGGCCATAGAGAGGCTTTTATTCTCTATTTTGGTTAGGCCAGGGTATGACTAGGGTGGGCATTCTAGTTTCTTTATTTCTATGTTTTCTATTTCTTTGTGTTTGGCCGGGTGTGGTTCTCAATCTATCGTTGTCTCTGATTGAGAATCATACTTAGGTAGCCTTTTTCCCACCTGGGTTTGTGGGTAGTTGTTTTCTGTATAGTTTTAGCGACCTTATAGAACTGTTCGTTTCTCACTTTGTTATTTTTGTTCTAGTGTTCAGATTCAAATAATATCATGAACACGTACCACGTACCACTTTGGTCCACGCCTTCTTCATCAGATGAGCGTTACACACATTCAGTTCTTCAACCCATGTTAATGTTGGTAGACTAGTGTACATATAATTATAATAGGGAAAATAGTGTACAATAGTAGGCTATACCCTCATCTATTGCCTGCACTAACCTTGGAACTGTGTGACGACATGGCCAAGCATTGCGTTCAAACTGTTTTGAATGTTCTGCACTCCGCTCCATAACAATTTAATTAGCCTACATGTCTTTTTTTTAATATGATCAACTGTTCCTAATGATCCTCAGAAACAACCACACGGCTGCGACGGCGTTTAGAGAGGAAGTAAATGATGGTAAACAAAAAAATGGAATTAAAAGGAATGATAATGTAGGCCACAGGTGTCACTCATTTCACGGAGGGCCGAGTGGCTGTGGTTACTGCTCCTCTACACTATGACTCTGTGTGCCTCCATTAGTATGGTGACTCTTGCGGCTACAAACTGTAATGAACTTGTCGACTGGCTTGTTCTATGTGTGTGTGTGTTGTAAATTTCTTTCACATGCTGCTCACTGCGCAGTAAGTGCGGGTTCTCTGCTAATTACCCTGCAGGTTTTTTTCTTGTTCTTTCCCTTGCAGAGTGCAATAGTATCAGTGGTGGGCTTTCCACTACGTTGAGACATTAACTCTGGAGTTCCTTAACAGAGTTACTCCCATCATATGGTGCGGTATTTACTGCTTGGATATTAAACCGGCTAGGTAATATTGCAGTTGGCACAAAAGAAGAAAACAAATAAATCAAAACCATTACCTGGTTGCTGTTTTTTGTCTACCTGCTTTTCCCACACGGGTCTTCCCTGTTTTTTGCAGAGGTACTGGGTCATTTATCCCTCACCGGGTTCCTATTCCTCCAAGCGAGTCACGACATAAGCTCTTCCGGGGCGTCGGACCCCTGCTCCATGGCTGTGTTGGCTTGGCTGAGCTTATGGCTTCCCTTTGACAGGTATGATGGTGGCCCCCCCACCCTCTTGATCCGCATACCTCGTGTGCGCACTGCCTGGGTTTGAGCCATGTGGAGATGGTGGTGGAGTGCCCTACAGGATGTCTGTTTTGTGTGGGTCGGCCAGGCTCGGGCTCAGGCTGGGGACGAGCTCCCTCCCTCAGGAGTGGTGCACCAGCGAGTTATTAGTCCCTCTACTGGGCCCAGTACCCCTCCCAGGAATCATGGCCAGAGCCACCGGAGGCAGAGTTGATCTGCTGCCAGTCCTGGATGGGGGCAGGAGTTGGACCTCTGGGACCACCCTGAATGGAGGGCACATGCCCTGCGTCAAGAGTTCGATTGCGATGACAGCTGTTCCCTATTGGCCAGTGATAGGCTGTTCCTGGGGGACGATGCTGGCACCGTGAGCGGGGCTACTAGGCTGACAGGCCATTAGAAGCCAGCAGCGGGGCTCTATCGCCTCCAGTGGCTCGAGAGGCCATGAGAACCCTACTCACTCGGGTAGCCACTGCACTGGACATCAAACTGGTGGACAGTGATGACTCTCCGTCTGTCCCCATTCTCTGCTGAGTTCTGTGAGGCCTTGCAGGAGAGCCGGGCCTCTGCCAGGGGGCGCTTCCGACAGCAGAGACTGGACCATGTAGTTATGTTGCGGGCGCAGAGTCACTCGGCCTCCGGGAGTTCCCGACCATGGACACCATGATAGCTGCCATGGTCCTCCCGGACCAGGAGATTATAGCCGGGACCTCCCAGCGTCTTTGCTGCAGACTTGAAAGCCACATAAGGGTCCCTCTGCTCTCTTGGCCGCCTTACCAACGCAGCCATGCTGCCTCAGGCCAGCCTGCAGACTCTGTTGCCCTGGCTGCAGGAGAGCACAGAGGAGCTCCTCCGGGAAGCGATGGAGGAGTGTCTCCCGCTTTCCCTGTTCCTGCTGTCTCAGGCCGGGGGAAATCTGGCATCCGAGACCATGTTAGGACTACGAAATGAACACCATGTAGCCAGTGCCCTTGCGCTCTGCAACTATACTGGCTCAATAAGCACCTATCCTAGAGATATCCGTTATTGGGACAATGGTTATGGTGTTTGTCATTGATGCTGATGGCCTCATTTTGAGACCCGCCAGGGGAGTCACCCTGCTCTCACTTTCTTAGCAATATATGTTAATGTAATTATTTTGTCAACAGTTACAACACACCTATCTTATTAATGAAACCCTTAACTATCCAGAATAAACCCTAATGCCTCCTCCCTAGCCACTTACGTAGATGAAACAACTTGACAGGTGGGAAAGAGAGAGCGCTCTCCTTTTCAAAATGTTGTATTGATCCGTTTCAGAGCAACAATGGTTTCTAGGAAACAACTCAGATGAAAAATATGCATAATCTGTGTTCTAATGATATTATGAAGATAATGAAGATGTTACGATGCTATGAAGGCTCTGGGAAACGACAAGAACCTGGAAAGGGAGTACCTATACACACGGTTCAAAACTGAGTTGGTAAATAAATGTTACGTAATCATCTCAATTCCTCAGATACTGTGCCCCCTTTGACATGTGATAAACAACCACTGTGACATATATACGTACATGTCGTTTCATGTCTGTCGCCAGTTGTCCTGACCCCTCTCCCCTCTGACTGAGAGATACAGCAAACAGGTTTTAAATGCCCAGCGTGCTTTCATGTAATCGATGGGATCATCAACGCAATTGTAAAAGTGTGGCAAAGGATCTAGTCTTCCTTATATCCCGGTTATTTCTACAGTATGTACATTTAGTGCAGTGTCTACCAATCCTTACCCTAGTCACCCAAAGGGGTGCACATTTTTGATATATCCCTGCACTAACACACCTGATTCAACGAAATCAAAGGCCTGATGATTTTATTTTATTGATTAGCATCCTGATTAGTCGACGCAAATTGAAACAGCTAGTCTTACTGGGGTCCAACACATAATGGAAAAAACATTACAGACTAGAGGTCGACCGATTAATCGGAATGGCCAATTAATTAGGGCCGATTTCATAACAATCAGAAATTGGTGTTTTTGGGCGCCAATTTTTGTATTTATTTTTTATACCTTTTATTTAACTAGGCAAGTCGGTTAAGAACACATTCTTATTTTCAATGACTGCCTAGGAACGGTGGGTTAACTGCCTCATTCAGGGGCAGAACGACAGATTTTCACCTTGTCAGCTCGGGGGATCCAATCTTGCAACCTTACAGTTAACTAGTCCAACGCAATAACGACCTACCTCTCTCTCATTGCACTCCACAAGGAGACTGCCTGTTACGCGAATGCAGTAAGCCAAGGTAAGTTGCTAGCAAGCATTAAACTTATGTTATAAAAAACAATCAATCATAATCACTAGTTAACTACACATGATTGATGATATTACTAGATATTATCTAGCGTGTCCTGCGTTGCATATAATCTGACTGAGCATACAATTATCTAAGTATCTGAGCAGTGGTAGGCAGAAGCAGGCGCGTAAACATGAATTCAAACAGCACTTCCGTGCGTTTTGCCAGCAGCTCTTCGTTGTGCGTCAAGCATTGTGCTGTTTATGACTTCAAGCCTATCAACTCCCGAGATGAGGCTGGTGTAACCGAAGTGAAATGGCTAGCTAGTTAGGGCGCGCTAATAGCGTTTCAAACGTCACTCGCTCTGAGCCTTCTAGTAGTTGTTCCGCTTGCTCTGCATGGGTAACGCTGCTTTGATTGTGGCAGTTGCCGTTGTGTTGCTGATTCGAGCCCAGGGAGGAGCGAGGAGTGGGACGGAAGCTATACTGTTACACTGGCAATACTAAAGTGCCTATAAGAACATCCAATAGTCAAAGGTTAATGAAATACAAATGGTATAGAGGGAAATAGTCCTATAATTCTTATAATAACTACAACCTAAAACTTCTTACCTGGGAATATTAAAGACTCATGTTAAAAGGAACCACCAGCTTTCATATGTTTTCATGTTCTGAGCAAAGGAACTGAAATGTTAGCTTTCTTACATAGCACTTTTACATTCTTCTCCAACACTTTGTTTTTGCATTATTTAAACCAAATGGAACATGTTTCATTATTTACTTGAGGCTAAATTGATTTTATTGATGTATTATATTAAGTTAAAATAAGTGTTCATTCATTATTGTTGCAATTGTCATTATTACAAATAAAATTTAAAAAATGGTCGATTAATCGGTATCGGCATTGAAAAATCATAATCGGTTGACCTCTATTACAGACCAAAACACATATTTACATTTAAAAACATGAACATGTAGTTTGTGTATGCATCCATCAGTTACACATACATGTCAGTACATACACACAACACGTAGGTCACATGGGAGAGAGGCGTTGTGCCGTGAGGTGTTGCTATATTTGTTTTTTGAAACCAGGTTTGCTGTTCACTTGCACTATATAATATGGAAGGGAGATCCATTCAGTCATGGCTTTGTATAATACTACACGTTTCCTTGAATTTGTTCTGGAACTGGGGATTGTGAAAAGACCCCTGGTGTCATGTCTGGTGGGGTAAGAGTGTGTGTCAGTGCTGTGTGTAAGTTGACTATGCAAACGGTTTGGAATTTCCAAAACATTAATGTTTCTTATAAAAACAGAAGTGACGCAGTCAGTCTTTCCTCAACTCTCAGCCAAGGGAGACTGGCATGCATAGTATTAATATTAGCCCTCTGATTACAATGAAGAGCAAGATGTGCCGTTCTGGTCTGGGACAGCTGCAGCTGAACTAGGTCTTTCTTTGCAGCATTTGACAATATGACTGGACAATAATCAAGATAAGATAAAACTGGAGCCTGCAGGACTTTGTGGAGTGTGGTGTCAAAGAAGCAGAGCATCTCTTTATTATGGACAGACCTCTCCCCATCTTTACAACCACTGAATCTATATGTTTGACCATGACAGTTAACAATCTAAGGTAACACCAAGTAAAGTCTAGAACTTAGGGAATGATTGTACCAAATACAATTACTGGCCAACCATTCCAAAACAGACTGCAACTCTTTGTTAAGGTTTTCAGTGACTTCATTAGCTGTGGTTGCTGATGCATATATGATTGAATCAGCAGCATACATGGACACACATGCTTTGTTTAATGCCAGTAGCAGGTCATTGGTAAAAATATAAAAGAGTAGAGGGCCTAGAGAGCTGCCCTGTGGTACACCATACATGTTTGCCATTGGAGAAGCTTCCATTAAATAAACCCTATGATTTCTATTAGATAGATAGTTCTGAATCCACAATATGACAGATGTTGTTATAGTCGATGATTTCAAAGGCTACACTGAAATGTAACAGTACAGCTCCCAAAATCTTATTATTAATTTCAGTCTTTTTTGTCTGTGCAGTAGATGTTGAGTGCCCTTCTTTATAAGCATGATACAATTATGTTGTTAATCTGTTTACAGAGAAATAGCATTTTTTTGATCAGGCACCATTTTTTTCCAACAATTTGCTAAGAGTTGAAAGCTAGCTGATAGGTCTGCTGTTAGAACCAGTAAATGCCGCTTTATCAATCTTGGGTAGCAGAATTACTTTGGTTTCCCTCCAGGCCTGAGGACAAAAACTTTCCTCTAGCCTCAGATAAAAGATGTGAGAGATAGTAGTGGCTATAGAGTCAGCTACCATCCTAAGTAGCTTTCCATCTAAGTTATCAATGCCAGGAGGTTTGTCATTATTGATCGATATCAATTTTCTTTCCACCTCTCCCACACCAACTTTACAAAATTGAAACTTACAATGCTTTTCTTTAATTATTTGTTTTTTTTATGCATGAGTACAATGGCTCACTGTTCAATGTTGGCATTTCCTGCATAAGTTTTCCCACTTATTCAATGAAATAATCATTAAAATAATTGGCAACATCAAATAGTTTTCTGATGAATAAGTAATCTGATTCGATGAAAGATGGAGTTGAATTTGTTTTTCTTCCCATAATTTATTTTAAATTACACACGTTTTTTTTAAATAATTCTTTATGTCATTGATCTTGGCTTCATAATACAGTTTCTTCTTATTTTTGTTGAGTTTAGTCACATAATTTCTCAATTTGAAGTAAGTCAGCCAGTCAGATGTGAAGCCAGACTTATTAGCCACTCCTTTTGCCCCATCTCTTTCAGCCATACAGATGTTAAATTCCTCATCAATCCATAAAGCCTTAACAGTTCTAAAAGTCAGTTTCTTCACAGGTGCATGTTTATCAATAATTGGAAGAATCAATTTAATAAATTCCTCAAGTGCAGTGTCTGGATGTTCCTTACTAATCACATCAGACCAACAAATATGTGTAACATCATCCACATAAGAGTCACAGTTAAATCTTTTTTATGATCTTTTATTTTATTTTATGCCCAGTTTTTGGAACTTTAGCTTTCCTGGATATAGCCACCATATTGTGATCACTGCATCCAATGGGTACAGATACAGCTTAGAACAAAGTTATATTATTTTTGTAAAAATGTGATCAATACATGTGGTGTTTGTAATCACTCTGGTAGGTTGATTAATAACCTGAATCAGACTACAGGCACTGGTTGCAGTGAGAAGCTTCCTCTTGAGTGGACAGCTTGAGAAAAAAAAGTCAATATGCAGGTCCCCAAAAAAGTAGACGTCTGGTTACATTATATACACTATCAAGCATTTCACACATATTATTTTGATACTGACTGTTAGCACACCCCAAAAGAAAAGGCTTTAAATGTGCCAAGTGAACCTGTAACCAAAACACTTCCATAACACTTGACATAAAATATTCTCTAGGGATTACAGGGATATGGCTCTGAATATATACAGCAACCCCTGCCCATAAGTATGTGTATATTCTATAGATGTTATGTCCTTGTAATGCTACTGCTGCATCATCAAATGATTTACCAAGACTCGGCACAGCAATGGCTACTATATGAATGTTATCTGATGCTAGCAAGTTTTATTCTTTATTTATTCTTTATCCTGGGTAGTTTATTAGCGATAGACATAATATGGAAAAGAGAAAATAAAGCAAGAGAAAAAATATGCATCCAGCAGTCCATTGATCAGTTGATGTGTGTAAGTGTGTGGGTGGGTGTGTCCTCCGGGTTTGAAGTTACAAACCCATAGGCTTGGCTCTCTCATCACCTTCCAGGTTTCTGGGAGGGAGAGTGGACAATGAGCCTGTCATAGCAGATGTAAGCAATGTCCCCACACGCTTTGGCAGCTTTCATGGCTGGGATAAGTTCCTCTTCTGGCGCACAGGTTCAGGATAGTTCTCGTTGAGGAAGATATACATTCCTCTCAAGTTCTTGGCTCTTCCCAGAACTATTACCTCTGCAATTCCGTCCACAACAATGTTGTTCTGCCTTGATTGTTCCACGAGACTTACAGATTGCTGTCATCGTCCCGTTATCATGTATAAATTCATCGAGCTGACCCAGGAAGAACTGCAAACTGTTCTTCAGGTCCTGGACCTCTCTGGTCAGGTCGTCTATTCTTTTATTAGTTGACTCCACAGAACACTTGAAGCTGTTTTCTTGTTGTTGTTACAACTATTTGTAGAACAATTTTTGTTTGTTTGTTGAAAAGGTCCTTCACTTGTGATCGAGAGACCCAACTGTCCTCAACGGTAATTCCACCGGCTTTGGTCTTTGTCATGGTAACAAGGTCGGTTACACTGTTACTCCTTGCAGTTCCAGACAGGGCAGGTGGCAGGGAAGATTGGAAACAACAACAACAAACAGCAGGGATCTAGACAGGCAATAATTCACTGTCCCAGCCACAATGGCTAACCGCGTCATGGGCTGCGCTCAAGCCCTCAAGAAACCACTTCTAGGGTTCTAGGCAGCTAGAAGCCAAGCAGCGCCTCAGACCAGTGGTTTTCCCAGCAAAGGATGCCAACCGCGTCGTGGGATCCAAACTCAAAAGGTAGCTAGCTATTAACCAAACTTTTTTAATAGACTTCCAAAACAACAAACCCGAGCTCTCCCTCGTTTCGCGTTTAACAGGAGTAGTTTGTTTGTTAAATTGTGTGTGAGTGCTGAGATCAAAAATGTGCATCCTTTTGGGTGCCCAGGGCCAGGATTTGGAAACACTGCACTAAATATATATATAAATAACAGGGATGTAAGGAAGACGAGACTACTTTGCCTCACCTTTTACAATTTGATTGAGGATTCCAGTCGATAATATAGCCTTTAGCTGCACTATAGCTATACATTCCATATAATTTCCTAGTTAACTGTTGTAGCATCTGCAGCTGTGGGTGGATTATATACGTACAGTGCCTTGCGAAAGTATTCGGCCCCCTTGAACTTTGCGACCTTTTGCCACATTCCAGGCTTCAAACATAAAGATATAAAACTGTATTTGTTTGTGAAGAATCAACAACAAGTGGGACACAATCATGAAGTGGAACGACATTTATTGGATATTTCAAACTTTTTAACAAATCAAAAACTGAAAAATTGGGCGTGCAAAATTATTCAGCCCCTTTACTTTCAGTGCAGCAAACTCTATCCAGAAGTTCAGTGAGGATCTCTGAATGATCCAATGTTGACCTAAATGACTAATGATGATAAATACAATCCACCTGTGTGTAATCAAGTCTTCGTATAAATGCACCTGCACTGTGATAGTCTCAGAGGTCCATTAAAAGCGCAGAGAGCATCATGAAGAACAAGGAACACACCAGGCAGGTCCAAGATACTGTTGTGAAGAAGTTTAAAGCTGGATTTGGATACAAAAAGATTTCCCAAGCTTTAAACATCCCAAGGAGCACTGTGCAAGCGATAATATTGAAATGGAAGGAGTATCAGACCACTGAAAATCTACCAAGACCTGGCCGTCCCTCTAAACTTTCAGCTCATACAAGGAGAAGACTGATCAGAGATGCAGCCAAGAGGCCCATGATCACTTTGGATGAACTGCAGAGATCTACAGCTGAGGTGGGAGACTCTGTCCATAGGACAACAATTAGTCGCATATTGCACAAATCTGGCCTTTATGGAAGAGTGGCAAGAAGAAAGCCATTTCTTAAAGATATCCATAAAAAGTGTTGTTTAAAGTTTGCCACAAGTCACCTGGGAGACACACCAAATATGTGGAAGAAGGTGCTCTGGTCAGATGAAACCTAAATTTAACTTTTTGGCAACAATGCAAAACGTTATGTTTGGCGTAAAAGCAACACAGCTCATCTCCCTGAACACACCATCCCCACTGTCAAACATGGTGGTGGCAGCATCATGGTTTGGGCCTGCTTTTCTTCAGCAGGGACAGGGAAGATGGTTAAAATTGATGGGTAGATGGATGGAGCCAAATACAGGACCATTCTGGAAGAAAACCTGATGGAGTCTGCAAAAGACCTGAGACTGGGACGGAGATTTGTCTTCCAACAAGACAATGATCCAAAACATAAAGCAAAATCTACAATGGAATGGTTCAAAAATAAACATATCCAGGTGTTAGAATGGCCAAGTCAAAGTCCAGACCTGAATCCAATCGAGAATCTGTGGAAAGAACTGAAAACTGCTGTTCACAAATGCTCTCCATCCAACCTCACTGAGCTCGAGCTGTTTTGCAAGGAGGAATGGGAAAAAATGTCAGTCTCTCAATGTGCAAAACTGATAGAGACATACCCCAAGCGACTTACAGCTGTAATCGCAGCAAAAGGTGGCGCTACAAAGTATTAACTTAAGGGGGCTGAATAATTTTGCACGCCCAATTTTTCAGTTTTTGATTTGTTAAAAAAGTTTGAAATATCCAATAAATGTCGTTCCACTTCATGATTGTGTCCCACTTGTTGTTGATTCTTCACAAAAAAATACAGTTTTATATCTTTATGTTTGAAGCCTGAAATGTGGCAAAAGGTCGCAAAGTTCAAGGGGGCCGAATACTTTCGCAAGGCACTGTATTTATGTTAATCTTGACATTAATATAATCAAAATCAGGGTATTTGACAGAGAACCTTTTATGGAAAAAGTGCGAGAAAGATGCACTCATCAAGATGGCTGGTTTCAGTAATGGTTAGGTCATGTGAGGGATCTCTGAGAAGGGCTGAAATGAGAGAAGGTTCCAGGAGATGACTGGACTGAGGTTGGACTCGTTCAACCAAGCTGTCGAGGACTGAACTTGTTTTTCAAAAGACCCATTTAGCAACAACAACAAAAAGATCCAGGATATGAAACAACACACACCAACACACTTCTCCGCTTGTGTAAATCAGGGCACTGCCATTCCATACACATGTTCCAAAATACTGAAAAATCTGGCCGAATGATTATTGATGTTTAGCTACATTTACAAAGGTCTAACCATTTGTCCCTTTCAACTTGCATTGAGAGTATCTTGCAATATCTAAATACAAATCCTTGCTTGAACAATGGGAACACCAGCCTGCTACACCTGCAAAGACATTTGTAGACAATGACACAAACAAATAGCCATACATATGCAGGTGTAACAACACACTTCCAGAAGGCACTTGTGTATATGTATGCACCGCAACTACACACCTCGCCTGACCTTCTCACAGTGTGACATTAGGGATGAGTCACACGATAATACCACAGCGATAAGGTGTGTGAGCACACAAAGCATGCCTAATTCATTCCAACCACAAAGATAACAGACATGATACCAGCATGGCATTGGTGGGCACTAATGTTCACACACGCACACACACACACACACACACACACACACACACACACACACACACACACACACACACACACACACACACACACACACACACACACACACACACACACACACACACACACACACACACACACACACACACACACACACACACACACACACACACACACACACACACACACAGTTGTTTTTACATAATGTCACACCAAACCCTTCCATGGAACTGCATTTGCAATTGTTCTAGCTATTGTAGATCGCTTGCCAGAACCATTTTCAAGTTTCCACCTTCTGCTGCATATTGCCAAGCTTATACTCAGGATAGCCATAGATTGGGGTGTAGTTCAACAGCATTCCCTCTGTCTATCATAGCTTGTGCTATCATGGTGCTGAGTGAAACATTTGACTTGCAACGGGTGAAGTGCGAGGGTGTGTACCTTTACAGGTGGTGTCAGTATGACTCCCACAGTGCAGCCAGTTCACAAAACGCCCCCGCAGATACACACCCACAAACATAAGGGAAATGCCAAAGCAAACTCAGAGGGGTGTGTTGAAAGTACAAGGGTTCAAACACTCTTTGTTGGCTTTGTTGGCTTTTAATACCCATTGTCAATGAATGGTGTGATTTATTTTCATTCAGATCAAGTACCTTGGTTGGAAGTTGACTTTATTGTACTATATTGTTGGTTAAGTTGAGGTTTGCAGGCTGAGGACAACCCACTGTACTCACAATGGGTCTGGCACTACCCCAAGATGTAGCCATTGTAATTGTGAAATTAGTTTTTGCTAAATCAGTTTTGCTAAACCGGCAAGCAGTCTTATTCGGTAATACATACAGATATTGCAAATTGCAGTTGGTGTGGCCTTTCCCTGTAATCCAGAGAACTCTCTAAATCGATGTGGCAATCTTTGCCTTCTGATGATGCTGCTGATTATTATCATTTTTCTGATCCAATTGCCAATGAGTTGGGGAGTTGTTTCTGCACAGAGTAATTGGAGTGTTTTACGCCACTGTATTTGTTCATCTTGGTCTTGGGGACACACAGGGTGTGTTCCAGTGAAGAACTAACACATTTCATTCCACTAATCAAGCCCTTAATCAGTGATCATTATTGGATGTTGACAATGGTAATCGTAAAATGTGTGTAAGTTACACTGAGAATGAAAAGCTGCTAGCTACAGCACATTTGGTAACTTGCCCTGGCTCTTGGAAAGAATGAGCGGTTTTGTTATTAGCTTGGCCCTCCCAGACTGTCTCAGGGCAACTTAAGTGAAACACCTAATACATGTATGGCCTCACGCCTAAAGTAACAAACGGTATTAACACCTCCAAAGTGGCAAATGTGTTCTACTCTATCTAATGAATTTTGACTGAAGGCAGTACAGTAGGAATGCCAAATACTATGGTACTTCCACAAGTAACTTTTATGGTACAATTTCAAATGTACTCTATATATACAAAAGTATGTGGACATCCCTTGCTGACAGGTATATAAAATCGACCACACAGCCATGCAATCTCCATAGACAAACATTTTAAGTAGATTGGACAATACTGAAGAACTCAGTGACTTTCAACGTGGCACCGTCATAAGATGCCAACTTTCCAACAAGTAAGCTTGTCAAATTTCTGCCCTACTAAAGCTGCCCCGGTCAACTGTAAGTGGTGTTACTGTGAAGTGGAAACATCTAGCAGCAACATCGGCTCAGCGGCGAAGTGATATGCCACACAAGCTCACAGAACGACCACCGAGTGCGTAAAAATCTGTCCTTTTTTGGGGGGTTGCAACACTCACTACCGAGTTCCAAACTGCCTCTGGAAGCAACGTCAGCACAATAACTGTTCGTCGGGAGCTTCGTGAAATGGGTTTCCATGGCTGAGGAGCCGCACACAAGACTAAGATCATCATGTGCAAAGCCAAGCATCGGCTGGAGTGGTGTAAATCTCACTCCCATTGGACCCTGGAGCTCTTGAACAACTTTCCGTTACAAATATTTATGGAAAAAGCAACCAATTATTCTGTAAGTTCCACCAGTTTAACCACTTCAGAACAAATACAATGCATGGTTAGTTCATGATACAATGTGCCCATTCATTTGGGCATTGACCAACTTAAGTAGTATTTAAAAGGCACAATAACTGTACTTTACTATATTTTCTGGAGCCTAAATGAAGTAGACGTAATATCCCGTGTTGCTCAGTTGGTAGAGCATGGTGTTTGCAATGCCAGGGTTGTAGGTCCAAGTCACACAACAAATATACGCACTCATTAAGTCATTCTTAATAAGAGCCTATGCTAAATTACTAAAATGTGATGTTTGAACATTACTTAAAGTGAATGCTATCCTTATCCCAGTCTGCTGTTCCCACATGCTTCAAGAGGGCCACCATTGTTCCTGTTCCCAAGAAATCTAAGGTAACTGAGCTAAACGACTACCGCCCCGTAGCACTCACTTCCGTCATCATGAAGTGCTTTGAGAGACTAGTCAAGGACCATATCACCTCCACCCTACCTGACACCCTAGACCCACTCCAATTTGCTTACCGCCCAAATAGGTCCACAGACGATGCAATCTCAACCACACTGCACACTGCCCTAACCCATCTGGACAAGAGGAATACCTATGTGAGAATGCTGTTCATCGACTACAGCTCAGCATTTAACACCATAGTACCCTCCAAACTGAGTCTCGACCCCACCCTGTGCAACTGGGTACTGGACTTCCTGACGGGCCGCCCCCAAGTGGTGAGGGTAGGTAACAACATCTCCACCCCGCTAATCCTCAACACTGGGGCCCCAAAAGGGTGCGTTCTGAGCCCTCTCCTGTACTCCCTGTTCACCCACAGACAAACTGAACTGGTCCACCCACACAGACAGCACCGTGAAGAAGGTGACCTCGACCTCAGGAGGCTGAAGAACTTCGGCTTGTCACCAAAATCACTCACAAACTTCTACGGATGCACAATCGAAAGCATCCTCTCGGGCTGTATCACCGCCTGGTACGTCACCTGCTCCGCCCACAACCGTAAGGCTCTCCAGAGGGTAGTGAGGTCTGCACAACGCATCACCGGGGGCAAACTACCTGCCCTCCAGGACACCTACACCACCCAATGTTACAGGAAGGCCATAAAGATCATCAAGGACAACAACCATCCGAGCCACTGCCTGTTCACCCCGCTATCATCCAGAAGGCGAGGTCAGTACAGGTGCATCAAAGCTGGGCCCGAGAGACTGAAAAACAGCTTCTATCTCAAGGCCTTCAGACTGTTAAACAGCCACCACTAACATTGAGTGGCTGTGACAACACACTGACTCAACTCCAGCCACTTTAATAATGGGAATTGATGGAAATTGATGTAAAATATATCACTAGCCACTTTAAACAATGCTACTTAATATAATGTTTACATACATTTACATTTTTTACATTACATTACATTTAAGTCATTTAGCAGACGCTCTTATCCAGAGCGACTTACAAATTGGTGCATTCACCTTATGACATCCAGTGGAACAGTCACTTTACAATAGTGCATCTAAATCTTAAAGGGGGGGGGGGTGAGAGGGATTACTTATCCTATCCTAGGTATTCCTTAAAGAGGTGGGGTTTCAGGTGTCTCCGGAAGGTGGTGATTGACTCCGCTGTCCTGGCGTCGTGAGGGAGTTTGTTCCACCATTGGGGGGGCCAGAGCAGCGAACAGTTTTGACTGGGCTGAGCGGGAGCTGTACTTCCTCAGTGGTAGGGAGGCGAGCAGGCCAGAGGTGGATGAACGCAGTGCCCTTGTTTGGGTGTAGGGCCTGATCAGAGCCTGGAGGTACTGAGGTGCCGTTCCCCTCACAGCTCCGTAGGCAAGCACCATGGTCTTGTAGCGGATGCGAGCTTCAACTGGAAGCCAGTGGAGAGAACGGAGGAGCGGGGTGACGTGAGAGAACTTGGGAAGGTTGAACACCAGACGGGCTGCGGCGTTCTGGATGAGTTGAAGGGGTTTAATGGCACAGGCAGGGAGCCCAGCCAACAGCGAGTTGCAGTAATCCAGACGGGAGATGACAAGTGCCTGGATTAGGACCTCCGCCGCTTCCTGTGTGAGGCAGGGTCGTACCCTACATTATTCATCTCATATGTATATGTATATACTGTACTCTATCATCTACTGCATCTTTATGTAATACATGTATCACTAGCCACTTTAAACTATGCCACTTTGTTTACATACCCTACATTACTCATCTCATATGTATATACTGTACTCGATACCATCTACTGCATCTTGCCTATGCCGTTCTGTACCATCACTCATTCATATATCTTTATGCACATATTCTTTATCCCTTTACACTTGTGTGTATAAGGTAGTAGTTTTGGAATTGTTAGGTTAGATCACTCGTTGGTTATTACTGCATTGTCGGAACTAAAAGCACAAGCATTTCGCTACTCTCGCATTAACATCTGCTAACCATGTGTATGTGACAAATACGTTTGATTTGTATCGATCATCCCAGGGCTGTACAACATTTGGAGTATGCATAGGCCTGCTTGTGTGTAACTTGTTACTGGTGAGAAGTGTGGGGTATGGGAGAAGGAGTGGGGCTCCCTAGTGGCGCATCTGTATCTCAGTGCTATAGGCGTCACTACAGAACCTGGTTCAATTCTAGGCTGTATCACAATCAGCTGTGATAGGGCGGTGCAGAATTTGGACAGTGTTGTTAGGGTTTGGCCAGGATATGCTGTCATTATAAATAAGAATTTGTTCTTAATTGACTTGCCTAGTTAAATAAACAAATACCAGTAAGGATGTGCAATATTGGTGTTGCTACACATGTTACATGTTACAACATGCCCAACCAGACTGATAGGAATGTCCATACTCAGCATTGGGCATTAAAGATGATCCCACCAAACTGAATTACAGTCCGGTACCTTCTTGACCATTTAAGAAATGGCTCTTGACTGTCACCATCTCTCTTCGAAACTTTCCTTACGCACACCTGTCCCCTATTCCCACTGATTAGTATTTGTATATACTGTATGTGCCCTTTGATTTCTATTGGGCTGTCGACTATTGTTTCAATGTCCGTTGGTGCCTGTGAGTACCTGTGCTGTGTGTTTTGGCTTTCGTGCCA
Organism: Oncorhynchus gorbuscha; assembly: GCF_021184085.1. NCBI lineage: Eukaryota > Metazoa > Chordata > Actinopteri > Salmoniformes > Salmonidae > Oncorhynchus > Oncorhynchus gorbuscha. The sequence continues at coordinate 26,084,241 of NC_060190.1, read as the reverse complement.
TTGTGGATTGTGCAGATGATTACGGGTCTCGTCCCGTGTGTTAATCATTGTGTGTGTGTGTATTTATTCGAGGTCCTTTGTCTTTTGGTTGGGTTTCAACCCTGTGTTTTTGTTACGTGTTTGTTTGGTCTTCGTCCCCGTGCCTTTATGTGGCATGCCGTAAATTGGTCTGAATAAAAAAACATATTACGCATTCCTGCATCTGTCTCCGGAATCATTTATGCCAACGTGAGAATACTGTATTAGTGTGGTATCTCTTGTTTTGCATTGTATTACAGTACAGGTCAAAAGTTTGGACACACCTACTCATTCAAGGGTTTTTCTTTAGATTTACTATTTTCTACATTGTAGAATAATATTAAAGACATCACAACTATGAAATAACACATATGGAATTATGTATTAACCAAAAAAGGGTTAAACAAATCAACATTTATTTTATATTTGAGATTCTCCAAGTAGCCACCTTTTTCCTTCTCCAAGTAGCCACAGCTTTGCACACTCTTGGCATTCTCTCAACCAGCTTCATGAGGTAGTCACCTGGAATGCATTTCAATTAACAGTTCATTTGTGGAATTTCTTTCCTTCTTAATGCGTTTGAGCCAATCAGTTGTGTTGTGACAAGGTAGGGGTGGCATACAGAAGATAGCCCTATTTGATAAGAGACCATGCCCATATAATGGCAAGAACAGCTCAAATAAGCAAATAGAAACAACAGTCCATCATTACTTTAAGACATGACGGTCAGCAAATCCGGGAAAATGTCAAGTTCAAGTTTCTTCAAGTGCAGTTGCCCCCAGGTGGTAAGGGTAGGTAACAACACATCTACCACACTGATCCTCAACACGGGGGACCTCAGGGATGCGTGATAAGTCCCCTTCTGTACTCCCTGTTCACTCATGACTGCATTACCAGCATGACTTCAATACCATCATTAAGTTTGCCTATGACAACAGAGGTAGGCCTGCTCACCGACAACGATGAGACAGTTTATAGAGAGGAGGTGAGAGACCTGGCTGTGTGGTACCAGGACAACAACCTCGCCCTCAACGTGATCAAGAAATAGGAGATGATTGTGGACTACAGGAAAAGGAGGACCGAGCACGCCCCCATTCCCATCGACGGGGCTGTAGTGGAGCAGGTTGAGAGCTTCAAGTTCCTTGGTGTCCGCATCACCAGCAATCTAACATGGTCCAAATACACCAAGATAGACGTGAGGAGGGCACGACAAAAACTATTCCCCATCAGCAGACTGAAAAGACTTGCAATGGGTCCTCAGATCCTCAGAAAGTTCTACTGCTGCAACATTGAGAGCATCCTGACTTGTTGCATCACTGCATTACTGCCAGATGCTGGAGGAAACAGGTAAAACATTATCTACATCCACGGTAAAACAAGTCCTATATCGACAGAACCTGAAAGGCCGCTCAGCAAGGAAGAAGCCACTGCTCCAAAATCGCCATAAAAAAGCCAGACTACTGTTTGCAACTGCACATAGGGACGAAGATCGTACTTTTTGGAGAAATGTCCTCTGGTCTGATGAAACATAAATAGAACTGTTTGGCCACAATGACCATCGTTATGTTTGGAGAAAAAGGGGTACGCTTGCAAGCCGAAGAACACCATCCAAACCGTGAAGCACGGGGGTGGCTGCATCATGTTGTGGGGGTGCTTGCTACACAAGGGACTGTTGCACTTCACAAAATAGATGGCATCATGAGGAAGGGAAATGATGTAGATATATTGAAGCAAAATCTCAAGACATCAGTTAAAGCTTGGTTGCAAATGGGTCTTCCAAATGGACAATTACCCCAAGCATACTTCCAAAGTTGTGGCAAAATGGCTTAAGGACAACAAAGTCAAGGTATTGGAGTGGCCATCACAAAGCCCTGACCTCAGTCCCACAGAAAATTTGAGGGCAGAACAGAAAAAGCGTGTGCGAGCAAGGAGGCCTACAAACCTGACTCAGTTACACCAGCTCTGTCAGGGGGGATGGTCCAAAATTCACCCAACTTATTGTGGGAAGCATGTGGAAGGCAACCCAAAATGTTTGACCCAAGTTAAACAATTTAAAGGCAATGCTACCAAATACCAATTGAGTTTATGTAAACTTCTGACCCACTGGGAATGTGATGAAATAAATAAATAATTCTCTCTACTATTATTCTGAACTGTCACATTCTTAAAAATAAAGTGGTGATCCTAACTTAAAACAGGGCATTTTTACTAAGATTAAATGTCAGGAATTGTGAAAAACTGAGTTTAAATGTATTTGACAAAGGTGTATGTAAACTTCAACTGTATAGCATTTTGCAACAAAAACCCAATTTAATACACATCTAAAATCTATGAATAAAACATTTGAGAACAGTAATGTTTTTCACACACAAGAAGATACTCATGAGCAATAATTTCTGATGAAAAGAAATTGGTGTAAAACTTTTCACATACTTTATCAGTCCCACTGTCACGGTGTTATTGCACCTAAAAACACAATAAGTTCACAGTAATGTTTTAACGTCCCAAAATATTCTGGTGTGAGTGATTCAAAATGATAAATTATTTAAAAAAATGATAAATCATTCATATTAAGCCAGTCTGACGGTCTTGTCATGCAAATACGTTGTTTGTGATGTTTTGTGCATGCTGTTTCAGATTTAGGTTACTGTAGTTTTACGTTGCAATCTATGATATCTCTTTAAGTCTCTTTTACACCTAATCTGGGAATACCTCAACAGTGGCACTACCAAAAGCAAAATGAGTCTCTCACCGCTAGCCTTTTCCACACTCTGCTGTGTAAAAACTGTCTGGGGGAAGCTGATCATGTTTGATATGCACCTTGTGGTCTAGCTATTGGCACATAGAGTGAACACATTCTGGTGTGAATGGAACAGGTATAGTACAAGTTTCTGCCTGTCTGTTTCTCTGAATGTCAGTAACCCTGCAATCATTTCCTGACATTTTCTGAATGATGGTGTTCAGCCTCAATTATGGTGCCTAAGTACCTCCCTGAGCAGATGTAAATGTCAATAGTGTAGGTCAAACATGGGGTGCAGTCCATTGACCAAATGGTACATTCCATGACATCTACTGTTTTGATGACAGTGTACAATGGATAATCTATTTATTGTCATGTGTCCATTGTTTTTACTATGTGCTAAAAATGAATTGCCACTCGAGGACAATAAATACTCCACTCCACGTTGGCACATGGGCTACCCTATATGCTTGCTTGACAGTAACCTCTCTTACTGGTGGCTACACACCAGCGTGAGTGACGGGGAGAGAACAGTCTTCAAATCAGCTACCATCAGTCCTCACCTCCGCAACACCCTGACCACACTTGTCTACAGACAGTATACTCATGCACGACAGACAGTATACTCATGCACGACAGACAGTATACTCGTGCACGACAGACAGTATACTCGTGCACGACAGACAGTATACTCGTGCACGACAGACAGTATACTCGTGCACGACAGACAGTATACTCGTGCACGACAGACAGTATACTCGTGCACGACAGACAGTATACTCGTGCACGACAGACAGTATACTCGTGCACGACAGACAGTATACTCGTGCACGACAGACAGTATACTCATGCACGACAGACAGTATACTCATGCACGACAGACAGTATACTGCACGATAGCCCAGGCATGTTCATTATATGTGTGACTGAAAGGGAAAGTTACAGCAGGCCAATCGGCGTCTCGGAAGAGTTCAAAGTAATGTGATAGTAATACAGCAAATTCGGGAAATGATTCAGACCCCTTTACTTTTTATACATTTTGTTACATTACAGCCTTATTCCAAACTGAATGAAGTAAAACATGTTACTCATCAATCTACCACAAAAAAAGGTTTTTAGCCATTTCTGCAAATGTCTTAAAAATTAAAAACAAGAATACCTTATTTACACAACTATTCAGACCCGTTGCTATGATACTCAAAATTGAGCTCAGATGCATCCTGTTTTCATTGAACATCTTTGAGCTGTTTCTACAACTTCATTGGATTCCACCTGTGGTTAATTAAAATGATTGGACATGATTTGGAAAGGCACACACATGTCTATATAAGGTCCCACAGTTGACAGTGCATGTCAGAGCAAAAACAAAGCAATGAGGTCGAAGGATTGTACGCAGAGCTCCAAGACAGGATTGTGTCGAGGCACAGATCTGGGGAAGGGTACCGAAACATTTCTGCAGCATTGAAAATCCCCAACAACACAGTCGACTCCATCATTCTTAAATGGAAGTAGTTTGGAACCACCAAAACTCTTTCTAGAGCTGGCCGCCTGGCCAAACTGAGCAATCGGGGGAAAAGGGCCTCAGTCAGAAAGATGACCAAGAACCCGATGGTCACTCTGACAGAGCTCCAGAGTTCCTCTGTGGAGATGAGAGAACCTTCCAGAAGGACAACCATATCTGTAGCACTCCACCAATCAGGTCTTTATGATAGGGTGGCTAGATGAAAGTCACTCCTCAGTAAAAGGCAGATTACAGCCCGATTGGTGTTTGCCAAAAGGATCTTAAAGGACTCAGACCATGAGGAACAAGATTTTGTGGTCTGATGAAACCAAGATTGAACTCTTTGGCCTGAATCCCAAGTGTCATGTCTGGAGGAAACCGGGCACCATCTCAACGGTAAAGCACAGTGGTGGCAGCATCATGCTGTGGAGATGTTTTTCAGCGTCATGAACTTGGAGACTAGTCAGGATCGAGGGAAAGATGAACAGAGACAAATATAGAGAGATTCTTGATGAAAACCTGCTCCAGAGCTCTCAGACGGCAGCGAAGGTTCACTTTCCAACAGGACAACGACCATAAGCACAGAGCCAAGACAACGCAGGAATGGCTTTGGGACAAGTCTCTGAATGTCCTTGAGTGGCCCAGCCAGAGCCCAGACTTTTAGATTTGAGATTCTTCAAAGTAGCCACCCTTTGCCTTGATGACAGCTTTGCACACTCTTGGCATTCTCTGAACTAGCTTCATGAGGAATGCTTTTCCAACAGTCTTGAAGGAGTTCCCACATATATTGAGCACTTGTTGACTGCTTTCTGTCTGGGGACCAACTAATCCCAAACCATCTCAATTGGGTTGAGGTCGGGTGATTGTGTCATCTGATGCAGCACCATCAAAATCAAATAAACCTATATTTGTCACATGCGCCGAATAACTTACAGTGAAATGCGTACTTACAACTCCTATATCAAGAAAAATACCCCAAAAATACCCCAAAAATAATAAATACAAGTAACAAATAAGATTGGGGTGTAGCAGTAAAATAAAAATGACGAGGCTATATGCAGGGTGTTCCGGTACAGAGTGGCACCAATTAGTTGAGGTATTTCAGTTAATATGTACATTTGCACTTTTTGCACCAAAGTATGTTCATCTCTAGGAGACAGAATGCGTCTCCTTCCTGAGCGGTATGACGGCTGTGTGGTCCCATGGTGTTTATACTTGCGTACTATTGTTTGTGCAGATGAACGTGGTACCTTCAGGCGTTTGGAAAGCTTCTAAAGCCATGACATCATTTTATGGAATTTTCCAAACTGTTTAAAGTCACAGTCAACTTTGTTTATGTAAACTTCTGACCCACTGGAATTGTGATACAGTGAATTATAAGTTAAATAATCTGTCTGTAAACAATTGTTGGAAAAATGTATTGTGTCATGCACAAAGTAGATGTCCTAACCGACTTTCCAAAACTATAGTTTGTTAACAATACATTTGTGGAGTGGTTGAACGAGTTTTAATGACTCCAACCTAAGTGTTTGTAAAACTTCCGACTTCAACTGTATATCCATTTTTTAGCTTGATTGGAATGTTTGTGTCCTGTATATTTGACTGTGATATGTGGTTGTCTCACCTAGCTATCTCAACATGAATGCACTAACTGTAAGTCACTGGATAAGAGCATCTGATAAATGACTCAAATGTCAAATGTAAGTATTTTACAAACCGATGTCAAATTACTGTAATTATTCATTTTTAAACTTTTAATTAGATTTTTATCTTGATGTCACAAATGTGTCATTTGACTGGGTAAAATCTAGCAGAACTACTTATTTATCTGAGAGTGAGCGGGATATATAGCGTTTTTCAACAAAACATGATTATTTGTCTCTCTGAAATGAAACCATCAAGTGTTAGATTTTAAACAAATACATTGTCTGTCATTGAACAACCCCATGCACTGATGCATTGTTGTTACATTGTCTAGATAGAAGGAACCTGCAAGCAAGCATTTCGTCATATACAGTGCGTATTCCGTACATACGACTAATGGCTTTCCTAAGTTCTTTAAACAATAAAAGCTAAAATAGATATAGCGTTTTGGATTGAAACCCTTCATGCTCTATGTATTATCTATCCTGATTGCCTAGTCACTTTTACCCTGACCAACATGTGACTGGAGGTTGGTGACACATAAATTGGGGAGAACAGGGTTGTGGTAATGACTGGAGCGGAATCAGTGGAATGGTATCAGATATATCAAACATGGTGTCCAGGTGTCTGATGCCATTCCATTCGCTCCATTCTGGCCATTATCAGCAACTTTCGGAATATGTACATAATACCTCAATTACCTCGTACCCCTGCACATTGACTCAGTACTCGATACTCCTTGTATGTAGTCCCGTTATTGTTATTTTATTGTGCTACTATTTCCTTTGACATTTTTTGCTCATTTTCGTCCTTTTTTAACTCCGCGTTGTTGGGAAAGGGCTCGTAAAGTAAACATTTCACATTAAAGTCTACACTTGTTGAATTTGGCGCATGTGACAAACATTTCATTTATTCATTTGATTTGACATAGCTTTTAGTTTGCCGTGTAGCATTAGCATTTAAACAAAGAGTGCCGCTGGCAATCGATCATTCAGCACTGTCACACCAAAGAGCGACACCTGCAAAGGCAATAGTCATCGCAAAGATTGATAGTTGAAACTAGGATTTGTCATTTCTTAATTAGTGCCAAAGAATGAGCAAGCTAGTGAGAAGTGCAGAGAGAAGATGAGGTCGGTTGAGGAGGATAACATTTCAAAACAAAGGAGGGTAGAGAAAAGAGTGCTTTTCTCCCTTAAGGGACTTAATCCCTCATTCACTCTCACTGTTCCAAAGGGAGGCTTGTGTGTGCTCGTGTTTTTGGCAAGTATCGCTGTTTTCATTCCATCTTCTTTTTGGCAGGCATATTTTCTCTTTATTTAAGCTCTCATGGTTTTCATAATAGATATTGTTTTCTTGTTGAACTTTACTTCTGTTTGGGAAGAGCCGAGTGCCGAGATTCACTAATGATAGGTCTGATATGATGATGATGATGATGATGATGATGATGATGATATGTATCCAACACACCAAAGCAAAACCAAAGCAAGTCAGGACACGACACTACTTTTCTTTTCTCTTCCTATTGGTGGTGCATGATGGCCTAAGACGCTTTGGTCTCCACAATAATTCATACACAATTCACACATATCTATTATAGGCCTACATGCAGGCACACATAGGGTATACCCATACAAACAGTAGACACACCCACCCATTGTAAAACACACACAGACATTTACTCTTATATATGGCTTTATTACAGTATAACACACTGCCCTTAGGCACAACACTTGAATTCCATTCTTCGATTTCCTGAAAGGCCAAGTCCATCTCTGTCTTGACCTGCCGAAACTCACCCTCACACCCTCTCCTCTGTGTGTGTCATTGGGCTAGAGAATCCCAGACTCCAGAGCATAGCTCTGACTGACTGCAATTACAGGATCACCACAACAGACAGAAACCACACATAGATTTATGAGCATGACTTCATCTTTTTCTCTTTATTTTGCTCTTACCTCCCATATCTCTTACTCTATTTCCTTCTTTCTTTCCACATCTTACTGTCTTTCTCTCTCTTTTGACCTCATTTTTGCTTCCTTTCTACACTTATTATCTCTGTGTCACTCAGGCTTTTATTATTTCCCTTTCTTTTTCTATTGCGCTCTCTTTTTATGAGCAATTTCCTCCCCTTACTGTATGTAGCCCTGGAGGTAAATACTTCTACCCGCGAGGCTTGTCAGACCGTTACGATATATATACATTGTGATATACAGTACATCCATTACAACACTCCTCCTTTTGTTTTCTCTATACTATAGATCTGATTCCTTCATACATTGAGAAATAAATGAGCGTGTGTGTGTGTGTGTGTGTGTGTGTGTGTGTGTGTGTGTGTGTGTGTGTGTGTGTGTGTGTGTGTGTGTGTGTGTGTGTGTGTGTGTGTGTGTGTGTGTGTGTAATGTACATTTATGTTTATACCATTGCATTGTTGAATAGTTGTTTCGGATTGTCTTGAAGGGCAATCGAGAGCATACATTATTTAATTGATAATGCCAGAGAAACCCATGTTTGGAGGATATCTTGGCAAGGTGTAGTTAGGGCGTTATATTTGCATGGTCGAATTCAATGGCTATAGTTCATTCTTCCATGTTCTATGTTTGAGCTGCTTCTCAAATCAAATCAAATGTATTTATAAAGCCCTTCTTACATCAGCTGATATATCAAAGTGCTGTACAGAAACCCAGCCTAAAACCCCAAACAGAAAGCAATGCAGGTGTAGAAGCATGGTGGCTAGGAAAAACTCCCTAGAAAGGCCAGAACCTAGGAAGAAATCTAGAGAGGAACCAGGCTATGAGGGGTGGCAGTTCTCTACTGGCTGTACCGGGTGGAGATTATAACAGAACATGATTAAAATGTTCAAATGTTCATAGATGACCAGCAGTGTCAAATAATAATAATCACAGTGGTTGTCGAGGGGGCAACAGGTCAGCGCCTCAGGAGTAATTGTCAGTTGGCTTTTCATAGCCGATCATTTCAGAGTATCTCTACTGCTCCTGCTGTCTCTAGAGAGTTAAAATCAGCAGGTCTGGGACAGGTAGCACGTCCGGTGAACAGGTCAGGGTTCCATAGCCGCAGGCAGAACAGTTGAAACTGGAGCAGCAGCATGGCCAGGTGGACCGGGGACAGCAAGGAGTCATCAGGCCAGGTAGTCCTGAGGCATGGTCCTAGGGCTCAGGTCCTCCGAGAGAGAGAAAGAAAGAAAGAATAAGAGAGAGAATTAGAGAGAGCATACTTAAATTCACACAGGACACCAGATAAGACAGTAGAAATACTCCAGATATAACAGACTGACCCTAGCCCCCCGACACATAAACTACTGCAGCATAAATACTTCTGAAAGTTAAAGTCAAATTGGAAACATTATTGTCATTGTTAAATTAGATTTTCATAATGGCAAGCTAGGCCTGATGGCTTGTTTAGTTACCACAGCAATGACTGTAGCTATCTTGTAAAATTGCTCCTTACTTCAGTGGATGTTGAACAAATTTCAACCGGCAAATGAGCGCATTGCTAGTGACAAATTTGTTAAATTATAGCCATGGTATGAAAGGGATAATCAACTAGGGCCTCTATGCGTTCTCTAGAAAAGAATGCAACTCTGTGGAAGGTCAATTCCACTCCGCTAGCACATCATGGAACACACCTTCCACGCCTACGTCGTTCATTATTTTCCATGGAATGCATAGGCCCTCGTTGACTATCCCTTATGTAATGCATGAATGCTTTTTGTATGGTGAAGTTGTATGAGATATGTGCTGTATCGTTGTGATTCATTCATGCATACACTAGTTTGGATATTTCTCTAAACCTATGTCATGCTGTCAAAGAGCCATGAATACATGTGTTTAGGTGTGTGAAAGAGAGATTTACAACTCGAAATGGAGCGAGTCAGCGAGCGAAAGTGGAGGAGAGATTGATAGACAGATAAAGTGCGAGACCGCATACAACCGTGTTGGGACAGGTTGATGAGTCAGAGCTCACTCACACATTCACTCACGGTCAGTAAATGATGTCACTTTTACTATAAGAGGTCCTACAGGCCCGTAAAGAGTCAGGAACGTGGCATACATCACTGGCCCTGTTGTACTGTTTCTATCACATGTCTACAATGCACTTGAAATGCAGTTTGGTTTGATTGAATATGTCTGGATTTCAAATTCAATCAATCAATCAACCAATCAACCCAAGGAACGGGTCAGGAGTCGCACAACACACCTTCTATGAGATATTACCCATGCATCAACATCTGTTGCCAAGAAGAGCCCTGCGCATATCTGGCCCACGTTGCTATGAGACAAGGTTTGCAGACAGTTTCTCGCACACATTCACGAAAATTCAAGAGGCAGAGCTAAAAATTCCACTCCCTGAAAGTAGGTGTACAACATTACTGTATGTTGAAAATAAAGTGTACCGTTTCCAATTGCCATAGGAGTACAGTATACTGGAAATCACATCACTGGCATCAACTTGTCTGTCATTAAAATCATCCACTGGGTATTGTGCCAGTTGGCATAATCGAAGCGAGTAAGTGATTATACTACTGGAAGAGGTTGTAATATACGTAATTCATTCATGTGCAAGACTGTACTCCCCAGAGTGTGAACTTGGCTACGCTGTAGACATGTAGAAACTATAATATATGCATATGCCCTAAGCAAATCTTTCTGTGCCGCCCTTCACAAGCCTATTTTACTCCCCCTAAGGCTCTACATCAGTAAACTCATAGTATAACAGTTTGTGTCAGAGACTAGGGCAGTTTTGTATAGTGACTGAAAATAACAAGAACATGCACATAGGCTTTACATGTGGTTTGGGTCAATCAAATGAGCCAATCTGCTGCAGGTACGATGAACACTGGATATGTGTGTCTGTGTGTGTGTATGCATATGGGTGTGTGTTGTGGCTGTACAGTCGGCTTGCCTTTTCCGATAGGCTATTTTTGTTTACGTTTTGTAGACACAGTAACATGTCTGCCATACATATTGAAGACAAACGGTAGTGACACGACAGTAAATTATCTCCAAGTAACCACATTTTAGTGCATTTCTCCTTCTCCTCTCCTCATTTACTTTCTCTGAGCTCTGTAAGATAGTGCACTTGTCTTCTCTTGAAGAGACCTCTCGTAACATGCAATTAATCCCAAAGGTTAAAAGACTCACCCTCCTTGTATACTCCCCCCCCACACCTTCCTCTCTCAACCCTTTTGCCAGAAGCAGGGTGTGTCAGGGCTGATCTCCTCTCAATCCTTTTCGACCAGTCTGACAGGACAGGCCACTCCTGCCAGCCACAGCCTCAAGGGAACCAAGGGAGAGGAAGGAGGAGGGAAAGGGAGAGAAGTGCAGGTAAAAGTGGGTATGTTCCAGGTGAATGCTCCTCCCCTTGGCTCTAGAGTAGGATAAAACCGCTGTGGTGCCAGACAGATCGTCACTTGAGGGACTTGACTCTCCTTTTGAAGCCTCCTTGTCCTCTGTCCTACTTCTGTCGCTCTCTACCCCTCTCAATTTTTCGAGAATTCCAGGCTTGTAAAGAAGAGTCAACACTCCCCTAAAGTTTCAACGATGAGCTTCAGCAGGACAAGCTACACCAGCGGCGGCGGCGGCGGCATGGGCGGCGGCATGGGCGGCGGCACCACCAGCATTCGCAGGAGCTTCACCAGCCAGTCTATGATTGCCCCCGGCTCCACCAGGATGAGCAGCGGATCCGTCCGTCGTTCCGGCGCCGGATTCGGCGGTGGCATGGGCATGGGCGGGGGCAGCGGCGGTGGCTTCAGCTACAGCAGCAGCAGCAGCGCAGGTGGCTACGGTGGCGGGCTCGGCGCTGGATTCGGTGGTGGTATGGGTGGCGGATACCCCATCACAGCTGTCACAACCAACCAGAGCCTGCTGGCCCCCTTGAACCTGGAGATCGACCCCAACATCCAGGTGGTCCGCACCCACGAGAAGGAGCAGATCAAGACCCTCAACAACCGCTTCGCGTCCTTCATCGATAAGGTCAGTTCCTGTTAACACTATATGACTCCAGCTCGCCTGCACTTCAAACACTGAGCATTCACATCGACATCGATTGCATGCTATTTTACTATATATTCTGTAATGAGCCAGATAAGTACCAGTACACATTTCCACTGACTTTCTCATGCACTGAATTTATTCTTAAAGAAAGTGAGCTTAAAGCCTGTATTAAAGCAGAATGATATTATACTGCCTTGCTTCTGTAGAGCTATACTATTTGCGGGCTTCCATGTCAAACTCTAACCAAATAGATATTTGACATTGACTACAGGGACACTGTGCAATGATCAGAATCAATGGAGTAAACCAGAAAGGCAACACATAAAAGCCTTTTTTCTAACTTCACATATTATCATCCTAATATAACAGGAGTGCCTGGCTGTATATAGCTAAGAAAAGACGATCTCAATATGCAGGAATGTTTCTTTTTCTGTTGACTAAGCCCTTGTGTCACAACTCCCCTTGTGAGCTCAATAATCTTACACTCTGGTTCAAAGAAAGAGAGAGGTAGGACACCAGGGCAGCAATGAATCTTATCTCCAATGCTGAATCCGTCAATGAATTTCGACCTTTGGGATTCTCTTATAATCTGTGCAAAAGCTGTTTCTGACTGCCCCTGTGTTTAACTTTTACAAACGGTATTAAAGGTCTCTACCCAGGAGTTGATAGCCCGCCCTGTGACTGTAGCGGTCTCTTTGGCTGCTATCTAAACAAGGGTGGAGACCCGTCTCTTACCTCATGACTCACCCGATCTCATACCTGTGGGGTGTGGTCGTGTGTACCTTTCTACAGAGTGCCCACAGTCCAAAGTCTATGCCTGTCCCCGTTGTCATGGGAGATGAGCATGTTGAGTGCAGTTGCAGTACAGTAAATCAACTTTCCCTTTTGTCTTTTCCAATGAAAGATGAACTCCATGTTTCCACCAGTCTCTAGGTATTTCCACCTGCACACCCCCCTATATGCCTTACTTGAGGTAGAGAATAAAATACACCCCCTTAATTGGCAGAGAGTCAACTCTCACAAGCAAGGCAAAGAACAATGTAAACACCTCTGTAAAGCCTTCAAAGCTGCTTTTGTCTTCTGTGGTTTATCTGCCACACCTAGTTTTTTTAATGGCTGGAATGAATGCGTGGCCTTCACAGTGAAACAGAGCGAAAAGGAGATGACTCATAACTATGAGAGATAGGTAAAACATTTTAAAGCCATACACACACTGTGAGTCTGTCCTAGGCAGAGAAAGTTTGGATATGCTTTGGCATGCCGATAAACTCTCTTTTACTTGCCTATCTTTTGTTCTGAGAGTGAACAATGAGAGCTACACATCTCAGGGCAGTTTATCGATGGGATCAGGTTTCGTCTTGCCTCCCAGGATGTAGGCTTCTCAGCCTGGGTGTATACATGTAGATTGCCATATATCATCATCGGTTAAATTAACAAGGTCTTGGACACTGACCGGCTGTTCAAGCCCAACCCTGTGATGCTATTTACACAGCTATGCAGGTACTGGTGTGGCTTTTATTGCAAGTCTGCTACAAGGTTGACTTCAGCTAAGTTATGTTTTTGCCACACCATTGGAGCCCAATTCGTTCTACTCCCTTTTAAAAATTGACAGAACTGATTCATTATTTTCATCACCAAGTCTACTCAGGCTGAATTGAATTTGAATGTAGAGGCTATAAAGCCTTATTCATGGACCATCCATCACCCATCCTCATTCATTAATTTATTCACTCACTCACTGACCATGTCCCTTTTGTCCCTGCAGGTGCGTTTCCTGGAGCAGCAGAACAAGATGCTGGAGACCAAGTGGAGCCTCCTGCAGGACCAGACCACCACCCGCTCCAACATCGACGCTATGTTTGAGGCCTACATCTCCAACCTGCGCAGACAGCTTGATGGTCTGGGCAACGAGAAGATGAAGCTGGAGGGGGAGCTGAAGAACATGCAGGGCCTGGTTGAGGACTTCAAGAACAAGTAGGTGTCGATATGTCGGCGGTGCTTCAAAAGTAGCCGTATTAGTACAAGCAATAACTTATGTTTAACCTCAGTGTAAGAAGCCACCCCGAGTGATGACTTTGCATGAAATATTGCCCTTTGCTTTGTCATCAGGTATGAAGATGAAATCAACAAACGTGCCTCAGTGGAGAACGAGTTTGTCCTGCTGAAGAAGGTGTGCAGGATATAACATGATGTCTTGTCATAACTCATATCAGAGTTAGAACCCATATCAACCATTCCATTAACTTCTCTCTCTCTCTCTCTCTCTCTCTCTCTCTCTCTCTCTCTCTCTCTCTCTCTCTCTCTCTCTCTCTCTCTCTCTCTCTCTCTCTCTCTCTCTCTCTCACACACACTCTCGCTCTCTCTAGGATGTTGATGGTGCCTACATGAACAAGGTGGAGCTGGAGGCCAAGGTTGACGCTCTTCAGGATGAGATCAACTTCCTCAGGGCCATCTACGAAGCGGTACGAACCATTCATTAACATTTTCAACTTTCATTAACTTTTTCACATTTACCATACAACACACAAGTCTTCCATATCTGAATCTTGGAAAGCTTCAACACTACATGATAGTCAGTGAATCAGATGTTGGCTCTATCCTCTCTTGGTTCTTCAGGAGCTGCATGAGCTGCAGGGCCAGATCAAGGACACCTCCGTTGTGGTGGAGATGGACAACAGCCGTAACCTGGACATGGACTCCATCGTGGCTGAAGTGCGCGCTCAGTACGAGGACATCGCCAACCGCAGCAGAGCTGAGGCCGAGACCTGGTACAAGCAGAAGGTAAGCAGAGTTTGAACATGAACAGAGTTTACCAGGACAATTTTGGCCAAAATAAGCTAAATTGCTGTGAGCGCTACCGCAATCTTCACCCCACTCATTTAAATTTTCTTACATTTCTTCCTCACTTTTCTCAGTATGAGGAGATGCAGAGCTCTGCTGGACAGTATGGTGAGGACCTCCGCTCAACCAAGGCTGAGATTGCTGAGATAAACCGCATGATTTCTCGTCTCCAGAATGAGATTGAGTCTGTCAAGGGACAGGTGAGGGTGCCAGCTAATTTCAGAACCTATTTTATGAGGATTGTCCATAAATAGCTGATGTCCAAGCAAGATGGTTCATAGCACTAGCGTATTACCATTAGCTGCTAATCCATGCTTCTACAGTGGATACAGGCTAATGCTAATGAGCATTGCTAATAGCCGAGGTTAATGCTAATGCACCATTCTCTTTTACCACAGCGGGCCAACCTTGAAGCTCAGATCGCTGAGGCAGAGGAGCGCGGTGAGATGGCGGTGAAGGACGCCAAGCTCCGCATCAAGGACCTGGAGGATGCCCTCCAGAGAGCCAAGCAGGACATGGCCCGCCAGGTGCGTGAGTACCAGGAGCTGATGAACGTCAAGCTGGCCCTGGACATTGAAATTGCCACCTACAGGAAGCTGCTGGAAGGAGAGGAAAGCAGGTGAGTTAAAGCTGGATAGTTGAGACATCAGCCTCTTAGCTTAGCATGTTATGAATGACAGTTAGCATATTTGATCAACTTTCCATCCAAACTTCAATAACATTGAACTTATCTATTTACAGAATATCCTCCGGTGGTGCGTCTGCAACAATCCATGTGCAGCAGACCTCTGGCGGCAGTAAGTACCATTTGATTTCATTTCTAACTGTGTCCCCTAGTTCAGATCATTTTACGTTATGCTGAGGAATACACATGGACTTTGCCATGCATCATTGAAACCGAAATATCCTCTAGCTTTACAGCCGATTAAACTGATCCCACTCTATCTCTCTGTACCCAGACTACTCCGCCGGAAGCTCAGGAGGATTCGGCTATGGCGGCGGCAGCGGAAGCTACGGCAGCGGAAGCTACGGCGGCGGCAGCTTTGGCGGCAGCAGCAGCTTTGGTGGCGGCAGCAGCTTTGGCAGCGGCGGAGGTGCCACCATCACTAAGTCTGTGACATCCACCAGCTCCAGCAGACGTTTCTAGAGACCTTCCACTCGGTACCAATCCACGGTGGAATGCAGTACTCTTAGACACAGCAATATCCCTGTTGAGTTAAAAGTGATGGGGGAATGTCTAGCGACCCTGATGATTTGCAATGAGATTGATGACATGTATTTACGTTTCTTTTTCAATCCCTCCCAGGACAGAGAAATAAGAATAGGGACATTGAATTATACTGCCTTGACAGTGATTCGCTGGAAAACAATGAATGTATCAACGTGTTCATCCAGGATCAATAGCTGTTCTCCCCTCATTCACATGTACTCTTCACCATGTTTAACAAGGCCTGCATTCCTATCTTTCTGCACTGACGAATAAGGAATAGGAAGAAGAAAAAAAAGAGAAAAAAAAGAGTAAACTCTTGAGGAAAAAGTTTAAACCAGCTATAAAGAAAGCTTGCTCGGGATCCTCCTTGTATCTTTGTCAGCTTGTATGTTGCATCTAAATGCATCAGTGGTTGTTGGGCATATTGTTCTAGCGTCACACTCATAGGCGGCAGTGCCATGGACATAATCAATCAACTATGGACACTTGCTGATTTGGCAGCTGAACGGAGAAAACACTCCCGCCCTTGTGGGAATACCCTCATATTTCTTTAAGGTGATTTATGAATGATATGAAAGTGATTATGTCATGTGTTCCCGTAATCGAAAATAGGCCTCGTTACGAACACATGACCTGTCTCTTTCGTAGTGTATTGAAATAGCCATACAGAAGAGCCTGTAGTCAATCTTCACTCGCATAACTCTAAAGGAAATACATTGTTGTCAGAGGTTTACATTTTAGAGAGGTTTCCTGTAAATAGTTTTCTTCTGTGCTTGGTTTAGCTTTTGATGACCATTGGAATGAAACGATGTTGCGACCAGATTTATTTGTCAAAGTTTTCTCAACAACCTACATAATTTGTGTCAATTGACGTTTTAACATAAAAAAAATAACAAATTAAATGAATCTGAGATCTATAATCACTGCCTGCTGTCTCTTACATTTATTTTTTATTTTTGTTGTCTTTTTTTTCTGAATTGTGTGTGCTTCACATACATCTCTGGCACCCTCTAGCACATCCTTTGATCAAATGAAACTACAATGTTGAGCACTTTTGGAATTTCAGAGTATTCAACCACATTAAGCTGATAACTGATTATTTGTATGAATAAAGTACTGATCATTTTCCGAATACAACAAGCTCTCAAAAACCCAGTTAGGTACCGGTCATTGTCTTACGAAGGGCCACATCAAACACACAATTAAAGGCAACATCCAAAGTTTAGACCCATTGTTTTATCTCACGTTCATTTCCTATACAACAATTGAGTTTGATTGAACTATTTATGACTTCCTGTCCTCCTCAAGACAGCCTTATTAGATTGCATTACAGAAGCATAATCACTGTAGTAGTGGTTCCTCACGTTACTAGAACAAAAAAAGGCTGTGCTTTTCACAACATTTAATCCATAGAAGGACCTGTTGAAGGAAAGACCGTTGACATATATTTGACACAAAAGATCACTGGGAAATCATTCATTGAAGTTAGAATATTCTATGACACTTTGGCCTAACCCAGGCCTCCTTTAAGACTCCATGTTTCATCTGTAGGTGCTATAAAGCAATTGTTGGTGTGAAGCTTCTCCCCTTGCTCTGTAATATGAGTAGTATTTTGATTTCAATAACACATTTCTAACATAAATGTATAAATATAGAAAAATGTAAACGTGCATATTGAAAATATCACATTTTTGATTGAGCTAAGTATTCTATTTATTGTTGAACATAATATGCTCTACAGACATATCAACATTCAAGAGTGGGATCCCTGCTACTTTTAAAGTTATGATCCAATTTGTAAGCATCACCAACACAGTGAATGTGAAAATGTATAAAAAATGGTTGCCCTCTGTGTTGGTGCTTTGCAGGATGTCCAAGGAGGGCTGTGATTGGCTACATTGCCTACCAAGCCAATTTCTCTGTATAAAATGGGCCATAACGTTACAACTAACAGAGAACCCACTTTAGGACATTAATACGTTCGTGGAGTAATTTTTGTGAAAATCCCCAAAATCATGGTATTTTTTTGTTTTAGTTTCGTGAGGAAACACCTATAGGGCAAATGACAAACTCCCCACTGGGCACAGATGTAAATTAAGCGTTTATTCCACGTTGGTTCAACATAATTTCACTGAAATGACATGGAAACAACATTGATTTAACCAGTGTGTGCCCAGTGGGCTGTGCACAACTTCTTCACCAGAGCCACATGACTGGTAGAAAGTAGGACACTACCTTATATATAAGGTTGAGGGTGACGTTTTAGACAGGCCCATACGTTTTATTTAATTGTAAATACACAAAAAGTTTACTGCATAGGGATTATATGGAGATTTTCGGGCGGGGCTTCCTGCATGTTTCTAGACACTCTCTCCATTCCTGCTGAGGCCTCTGGGTCAGCTGTGGACACCCCTTGAGAAGTGACAGCATTTGCTGTCTCCCCCTTCTGGACACGATAGACACACATATACACTAATATGGCTACTCCAGATACGGTTGTGAGGAGAGCCGTGATGATGAGTCCAACATTTGGTTTGTACCATTCTGTTGAAAGTGAACGGAGAGGAGAACACAAGAGTTACTGTGAAATCTGAGCATTGGGTATGGAGTGTAAGATAATTCAGACAATCGCCATGCAAGCAGATTGCACTGTACCAATCGGTTACAGTACAGAGTAGGGGAGAGGCGGACATACTGTGAATACCCATACAAGTGATGGAGTTGCTTTTAGTTAAGCGAGAAAACATAGGTACTCACTGCTCACGAAGATCCTCACTGAGGACACAGTCTGTTCAGACCCTCTAATTCTACAGGCATACTCTCCTGATAAGACAGGCGCATGAAGCATGGTCCTCATCTCCTCTCCTGAGGCGATTTGCACGTTGTCGATTGTGTTAATGTACGAATCTACGGAGACCCTCGTCAAGTCCATGGAAAGCTGAGTAAAATGACGAGAAGAAACATCACAAATTGAGTTGTTGTTGACGTTATACAGTACTTGCATACCACCAGTACTCTGCCCTACAAAGGCAAACATGCAGTAACTACACTTTTGGTCAAAATGTAGGTAAGACTGAAATCAGGCTTTATAGTATGTGTTTTATCGTGTGACAAAGTGTCCTGGTTCAATTACGTTCAGTTTCAGAGAACATGGAGTGTGAAATATGCAGTAACTGCAAAATCCAAGTAAAAACCAAGGCAAACTGTCATGTTTTGTCATATATGTCTTGTCATTATGCTTTCCCTTCTGTTCGTTTCCCCCTGCTGGTCTTATTAGGTTCGTTCCCTTTTTCTATCCCTCTCTCTCTCCCTCCCTCTCTCTCCTCTCTCTATTGTTCCGTTCCTGCTCCCAGCTGTTCCTCATTCTCCTACTCACTCATTTAGTCTTTCCACACCTGTTCCCTATCTTGTCCTCTGATTAGAGTCCCTATTTCTCCCCTTGTTTTCCGTTTCTGTCCTGTCGGATCCTTGTATATTGTTCGCCGTGCTGTGTCTTTGTCTCGCCCTGTCGTGTCTTGTTTCCCTCAGATGCTGCGTGTGAGCAGGTGTCTGAGTCTGCTACGGTCGGTGCCTTCCCGAGGCAACCTACAGTTTATGGTCGAGTCTCCAGTCTGTCCTCGTCACTACGAGTGGAATTAGTTTTTTATGTTTTGTTTTCTGCTCTGATTTGTCTAGGAGTATTGCCAATTTCCTTTGCTGGAATAAAGACTCTGTTTTCGCCAAGTCGCTTTTGGGTCCTCATTCACCTGCATAACACAAACAGCAGTAACAGAAGTTACTGCACTTTGGCTTTGTTCAATTATGTTTTGACAGCATTTACCAACTCTGCCATACACAGGCAAACTGCAGTAACTATGCAAACAGTGAAACTGAGAAAAATGTCTACAACATTTATTTGCTGTCCAGCCAATATGGTGTAGATAAGTAATAATGCACTTTGTATTATCTTATTATAAAGGGATTTTTTTATGCATAGAAATCATGACAACTGATTTGACCTATGACCCCTATGTCAAATAAATGACCATACAAAGTCAAACAGAAAAAACAACAAGAAAGTTGGATACACACATTTAGATTGTAGATATTGCACAAAGTCAAATATATGTTTGAGGTATAATTATTCTGCGTGATGAAAATAGTCCTTACCTTTTGACAAAAAAATGGTTATGAGGGTTACTACAATACAAAATTCAAAACATGAAAAGATAACTACATAAAACCATTAAATAGAGTTGGACTGTGCACTGAACAAACATATAAATGCAACATGTAAAGTGTTGGTCCCATTGTTTCATGAGCTGAAATAAAATATCCCCGAAATGTGCATAAATGTGTTACCATCCCTGTTAGTGAACATTTTTTCTTTGCCAAGATACTCCATCCACCTGACAGGTGTGGCCCATCAAAAAGTTGATTAAACACCATGATCATTAAATAGGTGCACCTTGTGCTGGGACAATAAAATGCCACTCTCTGATGTGCAGTCACACAACGCCACAGATGTATTCAAGTTGACGGAGCGTGCAATTGGCATGCCAACTGCAGGAATTTCCACCAGAGCTGTTGTCAGAGAATGCAATGTTCTCTACCATAAGCCGCCTTATGTAATTTTATAGGATTTTGCAGTACGTCCAACTGGCCTCACAACCACAGAACACATGTATGGAGTTGTGTGGGTGAGCTGTTTGCTGATGTCAAAGTTGTGAACAGAGTGCCCCATGGTGGCGGTGGGGTTATGGTATGGGCAGGCATAAGCTACGGACAACAAACACAATTGCACTTTATCGATAGCAATTTGAATGCACAGATATACCGTGATGAGATCCTGAGGCCTATTTTCACTATCACCTCATGTTTCAGCATGGTAATGCACCTCCCCATGTCGCAAGGATCTGTACACAATTCCTGAAAGCTGAAAATGTCCCAGATAATTCATGGCCTGCATACTCGCCAGACTTGTCACCCATTGAGCATGTTTGGAATGGTCTGGATCAACTTGTACGACAGCTTGTTCCAGTTCCCGGCAATGTCCAGAAAACTTTGCACAACCATTGAAGATGAGTGGGACAACATTCCACAGGCCATAATCAACAGCCTGATCAACTCTATGAGAAGGAGATGTCGCGCCGCTTGAGACAAATGGTGGTCACAACCAGATACTGACTGGTTACTGGTCACACCAGATACACTAGGTACTGACGCCCCTGCCAATTACTCAAGGTATTTGTGACCAACAGATGAATATCTGCATTCCCAGTCATGTGAAATCCATACATTAGGGCCTAATGAATTTATTTAAATTGACCGATTTCCTTATATGAACTGAAACTCAGTAAAATCGTTGATATTGTTGCATGTTGTGTTTATATTTTTGTTCAGTAAAGTTAGACCTCTCAAATGGTTTCCATCAAACAGGAAAATACAGTTAGATTGTAGATACTGCACTTTGCCTTTGCATTACCCATATAGTTGTTTATCGGTGGGTCCTCTGCGGGACTAACATAGGCTAATGCGATTAGCTTGAGGTTGTAAGTAACAAGAAAATTTCATAGGACATAGACATATCTGATATTGGCAGAAAGTTTAAATTCTTGTTAATCTAATGGCACTGTCCAATTTACAGTAGCTATTACAGTGAAATAATAATATTTTTTTCTTTTTTTACCTTTCTTTAACTAGTCAAGTCAGTTAAGAACAAATTCTTATTTTCAATGACGACCTAGGAACAGTGGGTTAACTGCCTTGTTCAAGTGGCAGAATGACAGATTTCTACCTTGTCAGCTCAGGGATTCAATCTTGCAACCTTTCGGTTACTAGTCCAACACTCTAACCACTAGGCTACCTGCCGCAATACCATGCTATTGTAGAGTGCACAATTTTGAACATGAAAAGTTCTTAATAAACCAATTAGGCACATTTGGGCAGTCTTTTGACACTTTTTTTTTACAGAAATGCAATGGTTCATTGGATCAGTCTAACACTTTGCGCATACAATGATGTCATCTAGTGGCCAAAATCTAAATTACAGCTGGGCTGAAATAATACATGATTGCCTTTCTCTTGCATCCATCCAAAGATGGTACAAAAAAAACATTTGTTTTTTTCTTTTTATGATCTTTTACCAGATCTATTGTGTTATATTCTCCTACATTCCTTTCACATTTCCACAAACTTCAAAGTGTTTCCTTTAAAATGGTACCAAGAATATGCATATCCTTAGTTACAGGCAGTTAGATTTGGGTTGGTCATTTTAGGCGAAAATTGAAAAAAGGGTGTGATCCTGAAGAGGTTTTAAGGTCATAAATTAGCAGAGTGCAGTAATAGCATTTTATGGTTCAGAGGTCAGATTAGTGGGCATGGTTGATGTGCATAAGAATGACTTCAATAATAAGATGATACATCACTGCATTCTCACTTATCTACCTACAACTTATTTGGCTGGTTAGCAAAAAAAAAACTTTAAAAAAAACTTTAAAGCCATTTATCTCAGTTTCACTGTTAGCGTACTAGTATTATAGGAAGCTACAGTGTTACCTTTTCCGTACCAAACCAAGGGGCATTGAACATGCAGGACAATTCCAACGAGTGCTCATCACTGATGTCGACTCTCGATACCTCTCTGTAGCCTGTGACTGAGATCTTAGTAGTTGGCAGAGCATCTACAGGCAGAGGAAGAGGATTAGAAAAATAATCCAGACCAAAAAAAAATAATCCATACAAAATATAAAAATGAAAAACTCTTCAAAATACAAGTATCTGGTCAAAACAGTGTCACAAAACATTAGGTAACGCCTTTACAGAGTGTTACCCAATCCTGGGGACCCAAAGGGGTGAATTTATTTTTTCATGACCAACATTAAAACACCTGATTCAATTTATCAAAAGCTTGATGAGCAGTTTTTAAGTTGAATCCGCTAAATTAGTGGTGGGCTATAAACAAACATGTGCAGACCTTTGGATCTCCAGGACCAGGATTGGGAAAAACCCTGCACTGACGGCAATTTAACAACCAACAACCTGTTAAAGAGTTGTACAGAATTAACACCAACCAACATGAAGAATGCACTCTCTCCCACCTGAGCAAACCATCTTCACCCCCTTCCTTGAGTTACAAAGGGGCTGCACCGCATCAATCTGACACTCCCTGAGTCGTCCCTCGCTTCCTCTGCACAATATGGAACCGATGGAGAAGTCAACCTTATGGTTGTAGTCTTGCTTCGTCGAGACGGAAGATAGTGTCCCACAGCCCAGCTCTCGACAAACCACGATACCCATTGCCCGGTTCCAGCTTTCTATCTGTTGGCACACAGGGCCCCAGCTGCCTCTGACCCGCACCTCCAGTTGTCCCAGACACTTGGAGCCCTGATACTGGGGCACAAGACGGATAGGCGCCTCCTCTGCGAGAAGCGGGGTGGAGAGTCAGAGGACATATTACATATTCAACAAGTGACTTTTTAGTTAGTAATTTGAATCTGGTCATATACAGTATAACAAATAAAGAAGGAAGGTCACACAGTCATATACTGAATACTCACATAAAATGTACTGGTAAACCGACGTTTCCGCACGCATTGACTTCTTGAAGAGGGCACTGAGTGCCGAAACGTTTGTTTACCCAGTAAATTGTTGTGAACATACAGTACATGACCGTGTGACTTTCCTTCGTCATTAAATTGCTGGGAGAATATACAGGTATTGACTTTCTTTCATGTTTTTTCAAGTTTACTCTCCCTTAGTTAGCACCTCTAGAAACAGTTTTTGGTTGGGCGTCAGCTCATGCTTTTTACTGGACGCTGGTCAGTGCCTGCAGACTGCCAACACATTATATTACAGTACAACACAGCATTATTGCTGTAGGCTTATTGACTATTAACTCTTCCTGAGCTCATACACCAACCTGCAATAGCTGGGAGGGAACTGGAAGGAGGAGAGAGGTAAATATGCTGGTTGAAGTCCACAATCTCTAGTCTGCAGACAAACTCGAAGTTTTCTGTGCTGTCCACTAGCCACTTGGTCAGTGTGATGGAATCGTGGCTGTCAAGAAGGGCCGCTGACCCCGTAAACTTAAAGATCTCGTTTCCCACAGTAACAGGCAGCTGTCTGTTGTAAAGGGCCAGGGTTCTGTTGGGGAAGCGGGTGGTAGTTTGGCAGCTGATGGTGTAGTTTCCTCCAATGGGTATGAAGGCGGGCACCACCAAAATTGGCACTGGAAGAGAGGCTATTCGAGTGTCGAAGACAGATGGAAAGATATAAGAGAGTCAGAGAGATAGGACAGTGAATGTAATACATTTATTGATGGACAGTTCTCTTTAAGTCTTTCTCTCTTGGCTATTTCTTTCTTTGTAGATTTCAGTAATCATAATGACTCAGGGATCGATTCAAGCCTTATTGCGACGACTGGTAATGGCCACTTGATTGACAGCTGATCTCTCGTTAAACCATCAATACAATTCTACTCATTGGTCAACCATGTGCGGCGGCCGCTCAAAACTTCAGCTAATTTCATTTTTTGGCGCCTCGAGCGTCCGAGCCAACAGCGCCGCTCACGGGTGCGAGCTCCGTGAACTGCGCCGCTTGCAAAACTACTTGCGTTTTGGCTGCCTGCCTTCCTACCCCCACTAAGTCTATGAGACCTTTGCAAGTTACCGCGGCCCACCTGTAAGCGCCTTTATCGGGGATCGAGGTACGACCCAAGTGCAGAATGTGTGAAGTAACAATGTTTATTGTAACCGCAGGGGCAGGCAAACGACAGGTCAAGGCAGGCGGGGGTCGATAATCTAGAGCGGAGGCACAAGACGGCAGGTACAAGACGACAGGCAGGCTCAGGGTCAGGTCAGGCAGAGGTCAGTAATCCGGAGGCGGAGCAAAGGTACAGGATGGCAGGAAGGCTCAGAGGCAGGCAGTGGTCAGGCGGGTGGGAACAGGGTCAGGACTGGCAAATGTCGAAAACCAGGAGGACGAGAAAAGAGAGACTAGGGCCAACCAGGAGCTGAGACAAAATGCTGGTAGGCTTGAACAAACGAGATGAACTGGCAACAGACAGAAAACACAGGTATAAATACACAGGGGATAATGGGGAAGATGGGGCGACACCTAGAGGGGGGGGCGGAGACAAGCATAAAGACAGGTGAAACAGATCAGGTCGTGACAGCCTTCACATGGATGTCTTTTTATCTTTCATCAGAGACACTGGATATAATGCCAAGAAGCTTGTGTCTCTGCCCTGGCAATAGGGTTTGTTGTCCACAGAGTGGAACGGCGGGCTGTCAAGCCCTCGCCTATTCCTCTCTTTGCGTTGGTGGATACTTCTCGTTATTTTCATAATTTTTGGGAATACTCAAAGGATGTTGACGTCAACCGCCTGTATTCAATGGAGAGTGAGATGCTATGCTAGCCTCATGAATATGCATAGACCGCCTCGAACGCCGATATAAAGTGCTTTTTCTCAAAGTTCCCGGGATGTCACGTGCATCACACTCACCGACCAGTTTATGACGCACATCACCCCGTTCACCGTAATGGATCTCTCCTACAGAAAGTGAGACACGTGGCCGCGGCTTGCTATATAAAGCAGGCTGACAAGCGTCAAGGCATTCAGCTACAGTTAGAAAGGGCAAAACAAGTGACCTAAGGTTCTTTGAGCAAGAATCGTGCAAGCTAACGGGCGGGCAACAAAAAGACAATGGTGCAGTGCAACAGTGGCGTGCATAACGGCATCTCGGGAACACACCACTTGTCGATCTTTGACGCTAATGGGCTATTGCAGCAGACGACTACACCGAGATGCACAACTATCAGCTATAAAAAAAGAAGGGGCTCCAGTGGGCACATGATCACCAACACTGGAGTGGAAAGAGTTCAGTTTACTTGAGTGGCCTGCGCAGTCCCCAGACCTCAACCCAATAGAGCCTCTTTGAGATGAGACGGAATGGGATGTTTGTAGCGTGAATGTGCTGCCGTCCAATCTTGGGGCGGCAGCGTAGCCTAGTGGTTAGAGCGTTGGACTAGTAACCGGAAGGTTGCGAGTTCAAACCCCCGAGCTGACAAGGTGCAAATCTGTCGTTCTGCCCCTGAACAGGCAGTTAACCCACTGTTCCCAGGCCGTCATTGAAAATAAGAATGTGTTCTTAACTGACTTGCCTGGATAAATAAAGGTAAAAAAAAAGAATCTGCAGCAACTGCGTGATGCCATTATGTTAGCATGGAACAACATCCCCGTGGAACATTTCCAGGCTGTTCTGGAGGCAAAGGGGGGTCCGACCCAGTACCAAATGGTTGTACCTAATAAACTGTCCGGTGAGTGCATATCAGTACACTCGTAAGAACCTAAACATTACAAAACTTCTACGAGATCAAATAAGGCTCACATATCAAAACAGCAATACATTTTCGTCTTGACTAAATTCGACATTCTCGCATTGTCCCCCATACAAAAACTCCTCACTAGCTTAATAATGAGCGATCTGCTTAACAGGTTTTGGGCAGCGTAAACTCTCTTGCTTCACCTCTTCCTCTGTCTTTTAGTCCTGATTGCAACCAACATTTTTCAAGACGATTTTGCCCTCTGCTAAGTATTGTCATCGGACTATTTTAATCTTTATATTTGAGAGGGTTTAGGGCAACTTCAATGATGGCAGTCTAAGTTATGTAGCGAATGACAGAATAATGTGAGTCCTCAGGCGAGGTTATTTTAGGTCGGAACGTAATCTCCGTTAGTAGGGAACGTAATCTCCGTTAGTAGGGAACGTAATCTCCGTTAGTAGGGAACGTAATCTCCGTTAGTAGGGAACGTAATCTCCGTTAGTAGGGAACGTAATCTCCGTTAGTAGGGAACGTAATCTCCGTTAGTAGGGAACGTAATCTCCGTTAGTAGGGAACGTAATCTCCGTTAGTAGGGAACGTAATCTCCGTTAGTAGGGAACGTAATCTCCGTTAGTAGGGAACGTAATCTCCGTTAGTAGGGAACGTAATCTCCGTTAGTAGGGAACGTAATCTCCGTTAGTAGGGAACGTAATCTCCGTTAGTAGGAACGTAATCTCCGTTAGTAGGGAACGTAATCTCCGTTAGTAGGGAACGTAATCTCCGTTAGTAGGGAACGTAATCTCCGTTAGTAGGGAACGTAATCTCCGTTAGTAGGGAACGTAATCTCCGTTAGTAGGGAACGTAATCTCCGTTAGTAGGGAACGTAATCTCCGTTAGTAGGGAACGTAATCTCCGTTAGTAGGGAACGTAATCTCCGTTAGTAGGGAACGTAATCTCCGTTAGTAGCGTGTTAAGAAATCCAGCGGTAATTTGTAGGTGAGCATTAAATTATGTGTCTTTGTTGCAATGCTGCCATAATAATTATCTGTAAGGCCTGTAATGTTTTACTGATTCCATTTTAACCCCTTTTACTCCCCAATTTCGATCTTGTCTCATCGCTGCAACTCCCCAACGGGCTCGGGAGGCGAAGGTCGAGTCATGCGTCCTCCGAAACATAACACGCCAAACGGCGCTTCTTTAATACCCGCCCGCTTAACACGGAAGCCAGCTGCACGAATGTGTTGGAGGAAACGCCATTCAACTGACGACCGCGAGGCTCGCAAACAAATAATGCACAACTAATCCTGAAACTAAAATACTGTAGCAACCTTAGTTCAACACGTAGCGTTTGTCTCTTGGGGAGACTAAAAGAGGCATAGTTCAACCACAATCTGAGAGGAAGTTGTGTATCTCTTTACTGGAAGTTTATTTCAATTTTTTTAAGTGAAGAGGGGCACCCGTTAAACATTACATTTGTATGCCCTCATGATGATCTGTAATAAGAGAGTTAGACATTATGACACACTTACAGATGGTAAGGTTGGCTGGATTGCTTTTCCCCGACACGTCTCCAGTATTGCTGGCATTGTACCAGCATACGTAGATCCCCTCATTGGCTGCAATGGCTTTCGTGGTGAACCTGACATTATCTCTGTTTTGTATAGTGAGGGAATGTATTGCAGAGAGGGATTGGTTGTCCCAGCTAAAAGAGACAGTTATTGGCAATCTAACGTTTGTCGGAAGTGTGCAGATCAGCTCCACGTCTGAGAAAAGTTGGATGTTGCTGGCGAAACGGGGGCGGTAGAAAGAGAGTGAGGGGGCTGGAAGAGGGCCTGTGGAAGAGTGAGAAAAGTGTGCAATCACTACAAAGGTACAGCAACACACACACCACAGGAGGCTGCTGATGGGAGGGTAGCTCATAATAATGGCTAGAATGCAGTGAATGCAACGGTATCAAACACATGGAAACCTTGTGTTTGTCGTGTTCGATTCCATTTATTCTGTTCCAGCCATTACTAAGATCCCATCCTCCCCAATTAAAGTCCAAAGAACCGCCTATCACACACACACACACACACAAACCTTGTTTTCCAATACATCATATTGCCTGTGGGTTACACAGTGCTATGCAAAAGTACTCGGTTGCAGGATTTTCACATTTCATAGTGTTAGATGGATCCAGCCTTGCAAAACTTTTATGAAACCCTTTACACTGATGCTTGCTACATAGGTGACCACACTACAGCTCTCCAGTTAATCACAACACTTCACATGACTTGTGAAGAGGATGTTGCTTTACAGAAGGATATTCTGATACAATGCAAAGTATACAACATTATTAAGGGAAACTGTTACAAGCTGTTTTCCTGTGTTATAGTTGCAGCCAGGGGTGTAATCATTACTCCAAACAGTTGCAATTCATTTTGCAACTAAAACTAGCGTTTCTACAACCCCAGTTGTTTATTTTTTTAATGTTCGGTATTTCCATCATTATCCACTAGGTTTGCTGCAAATTCAAAATCCTATGAAATTTTATTTAATTGACACAAGCTGTCTCCAATCAATATTATGTATAATATTATTACCATTGCATTGTTGGAAAGAGGTCTCAAGGTTAAACATTTCACTGTACTGTTTTACACTTGCGCTTATGGCGAAAATAAAGTTGTGCGAACTTAACTGAGTGTGTCTCCCATAAACACCAATAGTCAGAATTAAATCAAGAAATCGGTCATTCATTTGGATGTTTTTGACAAGGAGGTCTTAGTCGCACAATTTGACATCTAACTAAGATGTTTGGTGGAGCATTTCTAAAGTGAAAACATTGACATGAAAATTAGTCGTCTCTCGTTGAATGAAAAAAAAACAAAAAAACACTTAATTTAAGAATCCCGTCCATAGTTTCCACTCCAACTGTTGACCAATCACCAACAGAGGGGAGTAAACTTTGGCTATCGAAATTCAACTTGCCTCAAGAAAGCCGAGAAAACCCAGCCAAAGACCAAAACCCACAAAAACGTCACAAAAATATGTCATAATATATATGTCATAATATATGCGAACTATTTCGACTGGGATGTATATGGTAAGCTTTAGGCGATTCCCCCACCAAACACTCACACACAACCAGACAATGATTTATTGGAGACCGCTTGTGTCAGGTAAATAACATTTTATACATACAGCGAGCCTAGTGAATAATGCTTGTAAATAAAATTAACCCATAAAAATCAACCAAAACAACTGGCCCTACTTATAGTGCGCTGTATGTCTGCTGTCTGACTACTGCTGACTACTGCTGTCAGCTACATTATGAACATAATGACATGTTCTTCAGTGATACTCTACTAACGATACATAACGTATAATACTGTACATAATGCGCCTGGTTCTCTCTCACACCGGGAACATGGATTCATTTACATACAAACTATGTATGGAGAGAAACAACCAGTTTTAACAAGCACATTTGGAAATATGCAAGAGAGAGCATGCTTACCCTGAGTCCAAACCACCCTGGCTGACTGCCCAAGCCACAAGATGGTGAGCACTGGGTGAGAAGGAGAGGAAAGAGACATTTTGGTGTTGTGTAACTGCTTCAACTTCCCACCCCACAACTTACTGATAGTGAATATTCTTTAACCATACACTGACTGTAAACATATATTCTGATCACACCGATCTGTTGAATAGAAAAACAAATGATAAATAAACAGAGAGGTCCAAAAAGGATTTGGACCGTGATACATTTGTTGTTTTGGCTCTGTGCTCAAGCACTTTGGATTTGAAATGATACAAAATGCAGACTGTCAGCTTTAATTTGATGGTACCCCCCCCCCAAACAAAAAAAAACAATTTGGACAATTCACTTAAATATGTCTATTAAAGTAGTCAAAAGTTTACTACTTGGTCCCCCTATTCCTAGCTCACAATGACTACATCAAGCTAGTGACTCTACAAACTTACAGAGGCACAAAGATCATACCCCAAGACATTACCAATAACAAGGAATGATAGCATTGTTTGGGGATGTATGATATTTATGCCTTCAAGTTTGTCACTCATCATTATCCACAATTAATTCAGGATTATCTGTAATCATAGTAGCAGCCACGTTATTGTAGAGGTGTTCAGAAACATATCCTATTCTTATTTACAATAAAAGTTATTACAAAATTACACAATACAATATTTACCATTAATTTCTGTTGGGCACAAAATAATCAGAAACGCAGCCAAAACAAGTTTGTAGAAATCTTAGGAAGTCTCAAGGTTTTGCTCACCCGAGGTAGCGTATCTCATGTCAAACTGTAGACCACACTATTTACCAAGAGTTTTCATCTATAACCTTCATAGCTGTCTATTTACCACCACAAACCAAATTCTTTGGTTCCCTAAAATGAGGGGGCATGTAGAAAAATACCCGTAATTTCGAAACGGTTCAAATTAAAGTCTGCACAAAGCTAAAACAACAACACTTGTCACTGTCCAAATACTTTTAGACTTCACTGTATATAAAAGGTCATTATTTAAAGATATAAAAAGTTTTGTAAAAATGCTTTGTAAATTAAGTGCCGACAAAGAATAATGGGGTGCCAACAAAGTTAATTTGTGCTGTTTATGTTCATGCTGTAAGACAGTACATGTACAATGTATGTATACTTATATACTGTAGGATAAATAAGTATTTGTAAATATGAATGCACTGAAAGCTGTCATTTTTATATTCAATCAAACCCTTTACATATGAATGAAAGTTTACAAAATTATAAATGTTCACATTTAAACAGTCCTCAGCATTGTGGTTAATTGTTTAAAAAATAAATGTCCATCCATATAAATGTCCATATTGAACAAATACTCTTTAGATGTATTGCCATACGTAAAAATGTACCTGTTACGCTGAGCATCGCCATGGTGAATGAAACTGACGATAATAACTGGTCAATAAATTCCAGAAAATGTATTTGAGCAATAGCAAATGGGGAAGATCTGAACTTCCCACACAAACTGTCAGTACTTTACATAATACTAGAAACGTTGTTATTCACAGAGTTCGAGCTGTTGGAGGAATCGAATACCAGATTAATTCAGCACATATTGAATTATGAAGCCAGTGTAACATTTTTACACTTGTTTATCCAGTCATTGATCATTGTAACTAGAATGGTTTCGGATATTGTTTTATTAGTTTGACTTTCTTGTCAAGAAATATTCACATCTGATGATGGGATTTAACAAAATGTTGGCACAAACGTTTTTTTTCATGGATATGATGATTTTTACAAATTGATCATTCAATTTACAACACAATAACCCCTGGATAAGGCTTCTTCACTCTGTTAGAAATGAGGCAATATGGATTATACCATTGCTCATTGTTTTCCACAAGAGGGCAGTGTTGTTCTGCTTTCCTTTGAGAGCTTCAACCTCTGCTTCGATATGATATCACAACAACTCACATTCGGACTAAAATACCACAACTTGCATCTGGCCTACGAAGTACTTGTGCAACACTAGGTAAGGAATCAAAAAAAGCAATACACTGAACTGTCTGAACAAAACAATACCCTCATTGCAATTTGTAACACAGTTGAGATGTAGACTGTAAAATTCTTTGTCATGACACACAACACCCTAGACCCAGTCCAATTCGCATAACTGCTCCAACAGATCCACAGATCCACGCAATCTCAACTGCACTTCACACTGCCCTCTCCCACCTGGACAAGAGGGGAAATACAGTAACTATGTGAGATTGCTGTTCATAGACTACAGCTCAGTGTTCAACACTATAATCCCCTCCAAGCTCTTCATCAAGTTAGGAACCCTGGGACTGAACTCCTCCCACGGCAACTGGAGCCTGGACTTCCTGACAGGCCAGCCCCAGGAGGTGAGGGTAGGCAACAACACTTCTGCCACGCTGACCCTCAACACGGGGGTCTCTCAGAGGTGTGTGCTTAGTCCCCTCCTGTACTCCCTGGTCACCCACGACTGCACGGCCACGCATGACTCCAACACCATCATCAAGTTTGCTGTGGACACGATGATGCTTGGCCTGATCAACAACGGCAATGAGTCAGCCTACGGGGAGGAGGTCAGAGACTTCACAGTGTTGTGCCAGGATGATAACCTCTCCCTCAATGTCAGTAAGAGCAAGGGGCTGATCGTGGACTATAGGAGAAAGTGGGGAGAGCACATCCCCATCCACATTGACGGGACTGTTGTGGAGTGGGTTGAGAGCTTCAAGTTCCTTGGCGTCCACATCACTAAAGACCTAACATGTTCCACACACATCCACACAGTCATAAAGAGGGCACGGCAGTGACTCATCCCCCTTGGGATGCTGACAAGATTCTTAAGAAGTTCTACAGTTGCACCATCAAGAGCATCTTGACTAGCTGCATCACCGCTTTGTATGGCAAATGCACTACCCTTGACTGACAAGCACTACAGAGGGTGGTGCGGACAGCCTAGTACATCCCTGCCATCCCAGACCGCTATATTAGGCGGTGTCAGAGGAAGGCCTGAAAAATTGCCAAAGACTCCATCCACCCAAGCCATAGACTGTTCAGTCTGCTACCGTCCGGCAAACGGTACCATAGCATCGGCTCTCGGACAGGCAGGCTCCGAGAGAGCTTCTACCCCGAAGCTATAAGACTGTTAAATAGCCAGACTGCTAATTAGTAAATTAATGGTACCCGAACTATCTGCACTGACTTTATCTTGCACTGACCGTACGCATTCTCACTAGACTATATACAGTATATACATATTACATTGACACTCACACACAAAAGTCACAGACATTTACATACATTACATATGCACACACACATGAATACCGACAAAACACAAACACACATACACGCGCACACACACACACACATTTACACTCATCGTTTGCTGCTACTCAGTTTTTTGTTTCACTCTTATTATCTATCTGGATGCCAAGTCACTTTACACTACCTTCATGTACCTTGAACCTTTGCACTGGTACTCCCTGTATATACAGTAGCGCCTTGTGTATTTCATTTTATTCCTCATGTTACTATTTTAGTTGTATTTTTCAACTCTGCGTTGTTGGGAAGGGCTCGTAAGCAAGCATTTCACAGAAAAGTCTACACCAGTTGTACTAAATGCATGTGAAAAAAATCTAATTTGATACAACAAAATAGTTGAAAGTAACTTCTCTAACATTTCTTACACATGCTGTATGTGAAAGTACATTTGGAGTGAGGTTGGGTTTATATAATCTACATTGACATCTGATTTGTCCAAAAAAAGACACCACTATTTCAACATGTTGCTAGGTATACTATCCTTCATAGTTGATTAGCTCTTTGGATGTTTTAAGAAGTTATGGACTGTCCTGTTGGAAGGTGAACCTTCACTCCAGTCTGAGGACCTGAGCGCTCTGGAGCAGGTTTTCATCAAGGATCTCTCTGTACTTTGCTCCGTTCATCTTTCCCTTGATCCTGACTAGTCCCTGCCACTGAAAGACATCCCCATATCATGATGCTGCCACCACCATGCTTCACCTTAGGGTTGGTGCCAGATTTCCTTCAGATGTGACAAATGGCATTAAGGCTAAAGTGTTTAATCTTGGTTCCATCAGACCAGAGAAACTTGTTTTTCATGGTCAGTCCTTTAGGTACCTTTTGGCGTGGGCTGTCATGTGATTTTTACTGAGGAGTGGCTTCTGTCTGGCAACTCTAATATAAAGGCCTGATTGGTGGAGTGCTGCAGAGATGGTTGTCACAGTGGAAGCCACTGTGTTTTTGGGGACCTTCAATCCAGCAGAATTGGATTGGGATTTTTTTGCTACCCTTCTCCAGATCTGTGCCTCGACACAATCGTGTCTCGGAGCTCTATGGACAATTCATTAGGTTAATGGCTTGGTTTTGCTCTGACATGCACTGTCAACTGTGGGACCTTATACAGGTGTGTTTCTTTCCAAATCATTTCCAATCAATTAAATTTACCACAGGTGGACTCCAATGAAGTTGTAGAAACATTTTAAGGATGATCAATGGAAACAGGATGCACCTGAGCTCAATATAGAATCTCATAGCAAAGGGGCTGAACAGTTACAGTGGGCCAAAAAAGTATTTAGTCAGCCACCAATTGTGCAAGTTCTCCCACTTAAAAAGATGAGAGAGGCCTGTAATTGTCATCATAGGTACACTTCAACTATGACAGACAAAAATGAGAAAAGAAAATCCAGAAAATCACATTGTAGGATATTCTATGAATTTATTTGCAAATTATGGTGGAAAATAAGTATTTGGTCACCTACAAACAAGCAAGATTTCACAGAACTGTAAATTATTTTTTAAGAGGCTCCTCTGTCCACTCGTTACCTGTATTAATGGCACCAGTTTGAACTTGTTATCAGTATAAAAGGCACCTGTCCACAACCTCAAACAGTCACACTCCAAACTACACTATGGCCAAGACCAAAGAGCTGTCAAAGGACAACAGAAACAAAATTGTAGACCTGCACCAGGCTGGAAAGACTGAATCTGCAATAGGTAAGCAGCTTGGTTTGAAGAAATCAACTGTGGGAGCAATTATTAGGAAATGGAAGACATACAAGACCACTGATAATCTCCCTCAATCTGGGGCTCCACGCAAGATCTCACCCCGTGGGGTCAAAAGGATCACAAGAACGGTGAACAAAAATCCCAGAACCACACGGGGGGACCTAGTGAATGACCTACAGAGAGCTGGGACCAAAGTAACAAAGCCTACCATCAGTAACACACTACGTCGCCAGGGACTCAAATCCTGCAGTGCCAGACGTGTCCACTTGCTTAAACATGTCCCGGCCCATCTGAAGTTTGCTAGAGAGCATTTGGATGATCCAGAAGAAGATTGGGAGAATGTCATATGGTCAGATGAAACCAAAATATAACTTTTTGGCAAAAACTCAACTCGTTGTGTTTGGAGGACAAAGAGTTGCATCCAAAGAACACCATGCCTACTGTGAAGCATGGGGGTGGAAAATCATGCTTTGGGGCTGTTTTTCTGCAAAGGGACCAGGGCGACCATCCGTGTAAAGGAAAGAATGAATGGAGCCATGTATCGTGAGATTTTGAGGGAAAACCTCCTTCCATCAGCAAGGGCATTGAAGATGAAACATGGCTGGGTCTTTCAGGATGACACTGATCCCAAACACACCGCCCGGGAAAAGAAGGTGTGGCTTCGTAAGAAGCATTTCAAGGTCCTGGAGTGGCCTAGCCAGTCTCCAGATCTCAACCCCATAGAAAATCTTTGGAGGGAGTTGAAAGTCTGTGTTGCCCAGCAACAGCCCCAAAACATTACTGCTCTAGAGGAGATCTGCATGGAGGAATGGGCCAAAATACCAGCAACAGTGTGTGAAAACCTTGTGAAGACTTACAGAAAACGTTTGACCTCTGTCATTGCCAACAAAGGGGATATAACAAAGTATTGAGTTAAACTTTTGTTATTGACCAAATACTTATTTTCCACCATAATTTGCAAATAAATTCATAAAAAATCCTACAATGTGATTTTCTGGATTTTTTTTTCTTCTAATTTTGTCTGTCATAGTTGAAGTGTACCTATGATGAAAATTACAGGCCTATCATTTTTAAGTGGGAGATCTTGCACAATTGGTGGCTGACTAAATGCTTTTTTCCCCCACTGGATGTAAATAAGGTATTTCTGTTTTTCATTTTTAATAAATGTGCCCCCTTTGTCATTATGGGGTATTGTGCGTAGATTGATGAGGAAAACATTTCATTTAATACATTGAGAATAAGGCTGAAAAATGTAACAAAATGTGGAAGACATTTTAGATAATTGTGGACTACAGGAAAAAGAGGACTGAGCACGCCCCCATTCTCATCGACGGGGCTGCAGTGGAGCAGGTTTAGAGCTTCAAGTTTATTGGTGTCCACATCACCAACCAACTAACATGGTCCAAGCACTCCAAGCACACCATGTCATGAAGAGGGCAGGACAAAACCTATTCCCCCTCAGGTGACTGAAAATATTTGGCAAGGGTCCTCAGATCCTCAAAATGTTCAACAGCTGCACCATCGAGAGCATACTGGTTGCATCACTGCCTGGTATGGCAAATGCTCATTCTCTGACCGTAAGGCACTACAGAGGGTAGTCCGAACAGCCCAGTACGTCACTGGGGCTAAGCTTCCTGCCATCCAGGACCTCTATACCAGGCGGTGTCAGAGGAAAGCCCTAAAAATGGTCAAAGACTCCAGCCATCCTAGTCATAGATTGTTCTCTCTGCTACTGCACCGCAAACTGTACCGAGGCGCCAAGTCTAGGTCCAAGAGGCTTCTAAATAGCTTCTTCCCCCAAGCAATAAGACTCCTGAACACCTTATCAAATGGCTACCCAGACTATTTGCATTGCTCTCCCCACCCCCTTTTTACACCTCTGCTACTCTCTGTTATCATTTATGCATAGTCACTTCAATAACTCTACCTACATGAACATATTACCTCAACTAACCGGTTCTCCCGCACATTGAATCTATACCGGTACCCCGCTGTATATAGTCTCACTATTGTTATTTTACTGCTGCTCTTTAATTACTTGTTACTTTTATTTGTTATTCTTATCCGTATTTTTTTAAACTGCATTGTTGGTTAGGGGCTCGTAAGTAAGTATTTCTCTGTAAGGTCAAATCAAATTTTATTAGTCACATGTGCCAAATACAACAGGTGTTAGGTAGCTTTCCCACACAGGGTTTTTGTGGGTAGTTGTTTTTTTTGTGGGTAGTTGATTTGTGTCTTTTTTGTGGGTAGTTGTTTTTTTTGTGGGTAGTTGATTTGTGTCTTTCTGCACCAGACAGAACTGTTTCGGTTTCGTTCGTTCTCTTAGTTTTTTCGTTAATCAGTGTTCAGTTCAAATAATAAAGAGGAACACGTACCACGCTGCACCTTAGTCCTCCACTCCTTCCAACAGCCGTTACAGTTTCTAACCATTTCAACATGTGGTCCACGGTCTCATGTCTTATTACATTTACATTTACATTTAAGTCATTTAGCAGACGCTCTTATCCAGAGCGACTTACAAATTGGTGCATTCACCTTATGACATCCAGTGGAACAGTCACTTTACAATAGTGCATCTAAATCTTAAATCTTAAATCTTATCATACCATATGTTCATTCTTACCCAGTCCTTTTAAAAAGAGAGGTTCCAAAGGTCCACACTGACAAGCTCTCTGATTTCTTTCGGGGTGTGGCTACTTAATGGACAACGTATCATCAAAACTATGATCTCGTTATAGTCTATATTAACAAAACTATTATCTTCATCCTTGATATTTCCTACACAACGTAAAGGATGTAAACCTGACATACACAGTGTGAAAGCTCTTCAAGTTACGCTATTTTCGGTAAACATTTTTTATACCATTTTTGTTATGACATCACGAAATAGACATTTAATGTTCCATAGACGATCTCTCATCATTCCCCACATCCTGATGTTTGGAAATATTGTTCCAGTGTTCTCACTTTTGGACGTTAGAGTTTTTGGGTGGCACAATGTCTCTGTAACAAAGGCACATTCCGATCACCACTCCTGAAGACCAAAAAGAGTTCCCTGCGGCATAAAATTTACGATTGGCTTGAGGTGTCATCAATCCCTACTCCTTTCTGTGGGTGAGAGGGGTCTGGTGGACATTGATCCATTGTAACATGATCTTTGGATCCTCAGAGTCATGCAGCTTATATGCACTTAACATTTTCTAATTTATTTTATTCCATGCTATTGTTACAAATACATTTGTGTTGACTTCAAACAGGTAGGGCTACCTCTTATTTCTTGAAAAGGAAGAAATATAGGCTCCAACACAAACTCTCTTATTTTTAGTAGCCTAAAGTCAAATTAAAATGAAGGCCTTGAATTCCCTTACTTTCAGCACCTACGCGCTGTCCATCTCCGCGGCAGACGCTTCATAGTAATGTACATTACTCAAATATGGCTAATTTTGAGTACAATACCTCTGACAAAAAGCTTCATTATGGGCCACGAAACATAGTTTTTGAAAATTAAAATCAATTAAATCAGTAGCAAGCTTACCTCCGGTCCTCCTTCTCATCTTCAGTCTCCCTCTCAAACTGAATAGGAGGATATCAGAAGGCCTAGTCCGCGTGCACAGATATTGCATTTCTTGGACAAATTTTAAAAAATTCCGGAAGAAGCTTTTTACTCGTCTCCTGAAGAGCCACCATACACCAGCAGTCATTGGTTAGGCAGCACAAAGGATTAACATCAGCAAGAGCAAGGCAGGCCCATGTCTCATGATTGGGAACACCTATCCATTGCAATGTGACATTTCACATGAGCAATATGAGCAATATGACATTTCATCTACTTCAAATTACATTACCCTCCCCTGGTTTAAATTAAATATACTAAACCCTCCCCCTGACTGAAATTGAAAGTGCATTACTTTCCCCCATTTTCCTCCGGGTAACAATTGTGTACATTTTGACCTCTCCCTTTCAATTAGCCCTATAATTAGGATGCCAAATTCATGATCCAGCATTCTGAAGCTTAACTTTCCCTTCATGGTCAATGCTAAGGTTAATCATTGACACAAACCTGTCTTCCTCATATGTATTGAACTTAGTAGGAAATCAGCCAAATATATAGACATGGACAAATTGCATAAGTGATTTGTGTTTTCCTTCAACTTTCTGAAGAGGTAACGGTGCAGGAATGCCCCTGTGTGTGTGTGTGTGTGTGTGTGTGTGTGTGTGTGTGTGTGTGTGTGTGTGTGTGTGTGTGTGTGTGTGTGTGTGTGTGTGTGTGTGTGTGTGTGTGTGTGTGTGTGTGTGTGTGTGTGTGTGTGTGTGTGTGTGTGTGTGTGTGTGTGTGTGTGTGTTTAGTTGTCTATCACTTTGTGTATCCGATACCAATGACGCTAATGACATTATCTTCTGGCAGATGGAAACACTTTCCGACAAAGTAGTCTATGCTCACCAATGGATTATTTGCAACAATGCGTTGGTGATTTGTTTAGCAAACTCTGCAATCACGTTTTCTATAGAAACGGTGCTAACTAAGAAAATCTCTTACTGGTCCATTCTTAAATTAAAAGGTATCTACATCCAAAAATGAAAATGTCTGGTCTTCTGATGTGGTTTAAGCATTGTTGTGGACTTAGAACATCCAATGCTGTTGTTTTTCTATTAATAAAGTGTGATTTTGAAAGTGAAACCTGGGGTGGGGGGGAATCTGAAACCTGGAAAAACATTACGGAATTTAGGAAATACTCAATGGAATTAGGCGAAAAATCAAAGATTTTATAGGGCCCTACTGATGTTATATATTGAGTAGGATTAAAATAGTGTTTTCATAGCCTAATAAACATATTTAGTATATTTTACTTGCATTCTCTCTTATTCTGGACAACTTCTAATCTACATTGCTATACAGTAAAGGCCTTCAAAAACATGAAACAACGGATCAAATTATGTAGGCCTATGCACTTCAAGCCCAGCTTGTTGCGGGAAATGAAGAGAGAAGACAGACAGTATGATTACCTGGCCGCTGCCCTTTGCAGTCCTTTTAACGGGTTGTGTGATTTAATCACCGATACCATTGAGTGACTTTGCTCTTGTGCCATAAAATGTGTGGTTAGGACGCAATCTAAAAATGAGAAGAGAAAGCTTGCCTATGAAGTCATTAACATTCACAGTGATGTACTCTCACTGTGGAAATTATGGGGCCCTGTCATTGCTCACGGCCTTCCTCCCGCCTGCCCTTCTTAAAATACAATTCCTGCTCCTCATTTTTACAGGCCTGGTATAATGTGGTATTAAAATGCAAAGGCTTCTATTGAGTTAACTTTTTTCAGACGTCTGTTTAATTTAATTAAATGTCAAGTGAAATGACAATTAGGTCTGGCACAATTACCGTGTAATCGTGTACCGGTTATGGATGAAAAGCATTTTTTTTGTGGAACTAAAGACGGGACGGCCAGTCATTTTCGTGTCGTCGAGTCTGTTTCCGCGGTAACGTAGACTTTAACAATGTGATGAAACTTTGTTGCTCCTTGCTGAAACAAGCAAGGTGCTGTACCAAATGTGTTATGCAGGTGAATGAGGACCCAAAAGCGACTTGGCGAAAACAGAGTCTTTAATCCAGTAAAGTAAATATACAATCATAAAGCACAATTCCACTCGTAATGACGAGAACAGACTGGAGACTCGATCATGAACTGCAGGTTGCCTCGGGAAGGCACTTGAACGTAGCAGACTCAGACACCTGCTCACCACGCAGCATCTGAGGGAAACACGACACGACAGGGCGATACACAGACACAGCACGGTGAACAATAGACAAGGATCCGACAGGGCAGAAACGGAAAACAAGGGGAGAAATAGGGACTCTAATCAGGGAAAAGATAGGGAACAGGTGTGGGAAGACTAAATGATTGATTAGGGGAATAGGAACAGCTGGGAGCAGGAACGGAACGATAGAGAGAAGAGAGAGAGGAAGGGAGAGAGAAAAAGGGGAACGAACCTAAAAAGACCAGCAGGGGGAAAACGAACAGAGGGAAAAGCAAAATGACAAGACAATATAAGACAAAACATGACAAAATGAGACTTCGGCTGCCTAGCCAATGCCCCTTTCCCTGCAGCACACATTGAAATAGTATGAATAGAACTGGCTTGGAACCTCTAACCCTGGCAATTTGACTGGTAAACTTATGGGTACACTTGCAATGGCTGCCTGGTATTGTGATGGAATAATTCGGGTGATTGTGGGCAAACAGCCTGGAGGTGTGTTGGGTCATTGTCCCGTTGAAAAACAAATGATAGTCTCACTAAGCGCAAACCAGATGGAATGGGTTATCGCTGCAGAATACTGTGGTAGCCATGCTGGTTAAATGTGCCTTGAATCCTAAATAAATTACAGAAAGTGTCACCATCAAAGCACCCCCACACCATCAAACCTCCTACTCCATGCTTCACGGTGGGAACCACATATGTAGAGATCATCTGTTCACCTACTCTGCGTTTCACAAAGACACAGCGGTTGGAATCAAAAATCTTACATTTGGACTCATCAGACCAAAGGACAGATTTCCACCGGTCCAATGTCCATTGTTCCATTGTTCTCGGCCCAAACAAGTCTCTTCTTATTATTGGTGTCCTTTAGTAGTGGTTTCTTTGCAGCAATTCAACCATAAAGGCCTGATTCACGTCTCCTTTCAACAGTTGATGTTGAGATGTGTCTGTTACTTGAACTCTGACGGATTTATTTGGGCTGCAATTTAAGAGGCTGGTAACTCTAATTGACTTATCCTCTGCAGCAGAGGTAACTCTGGGTCTTTTTTTCCTGTGGCGGTCCTCATGAGAGCCAGTTTCATCATAGCGCGTGATGGTTTTGCAACTGCACTTGAAGAAACTTTCACCCCTACCTTGTCTCAACACAGCTGATTGGCTCAAACACATTAAGAAGGAAAGAAATTCCCCAAATTAACTTTTAATAAGGCACACCTGTTAATTGAAATTCCTTCCAGGTGACTATGTCATGAAGCTGGTTGAGAGAATGCCAAGAGTGTGCAAAGCAGACATCAATGCAAAGGGTTGTTACTTTGAAGAATCTCAAATATAAAATATATTTTGATTTGTTGAACACTTTTTTGGTTACTACATGATTCCATGTGTTATTTCATAGTTTTGTTGTCAACACTATTATTCTACAATGTAGGAAATAGTGAAAAGAAAGAAACCCTTGACTGAGTAGGTGTGTCCAAATGTTTGACTGGTACTGTATGTCTACTGAAAGTGTTAAATCAGGTTTCCTGGATATTACAAAAGGTGTCCAGCAGGTGTCAATTCTGGGTTCTGTACTTTTTACTGTTTACATTAACAACATTGACTTGCCTGTAAAGAAATGTACCTGCATTTGTATGTTGATGTTGTGTATGTCACTCCCTGACCTGTTTCACCTGTCCTGTCCCTACTCCAGGTGTCACCCGTCTTCCCCATTATCCCCTGGGTACTTAAACCTGTGTTCTCTTTGTCTGTTGCCAATTTGTCTTGTTTGTCAAGTCAACCAGTGTTTTGTCTCAGCTCCTGCTTTCCCCCAATCTTTCTTTTCTCGCTCTCCTGGTTTTGATCTTTGCCTGTCCTGACTCTTAGCCCGCCTGCCTGATCACTCTGCCTGCACCTGAGCCTGCCTGCCATCCTGTGCCTTTGTCCCTACTCTGGATGACCAACCTCTGCCGGACCTGAACCTGACCCTGCCTGCCATCCTGTGCCTTTGTCCCTACTCTGGATTACCAACCTCTGCCTGACCTGAACCTGACCCTGCCTGCCGTCCTGTGCCTTTGCCATTACTCTGGATTACCCCCTGCATGCCTTGACCTGTCGTTAGCCGGCCCCTGTTTGCTGTAATAAACATTGTTACTTGCTATTGTTCCCACCGTTGACCAGGCTCAATCTGAACTACAGTCTACCTTCATTGTACTACAGAAACTTTATTGACCTGAAATTAGTACAGAATGCAGGTAAAAACGAGTCTGTTCTCTAGAGAGCATAAAAGTCTGATTTAAGCATATGCACTTTGGTGTCCATATTCAACATGTCTGTGCTTACACATATCTGGGCATCTGGATAGACGAAAAGTTTTCATTAAATAAGCATATTGATGAGTTAGCGAAGAAGCTGAGAATAAAAATGGGCTTCTTCTTTAGAAATAGGTCTGGCCTGTTCCTACCGGTCCTAGACTATGGCGACATCATCTATTTGAACACAGCTGCCACGTCATTAAAGCCGTTAGATGCATTTGATCATGTTACGGGCGACAATGTTAGTTATCATCACCGCATTCTCTACCAGAAAGTTCCTTGGCCCTCTTTGATGTCACATACAATTGATTGATGTTG
The DNA here is from genome assembly GCF_021184085.1 of Oncorhynchus gorbuscha. NCBI lineage: Eukaryota > Metazoa > Chordata > Actinopteri > Salmoniformes > Salmonidae > Oncorhynchus > Oncorhynchus gorbuscha. Next base: position 26,041,065 of record NC_060190.1, on the reverse strand, counting down.
ATACATTACTATGTTTTCATTTATAAAGCACATTTACAAAAAGTCCCACTGTACCTAACATTTTGACTAAACCCTCGACATATGAGTTCCCACACCTGGTCTCAGGGATGACTCTGGAAATTCCTTTGCTCTCTACTGAATGAGTTAAATCAGCTTTTAGTTTTCTTGCAACTTGTTTGTGGACCAATCTTCAAATTGTAATTACATTTCATGTTCTGGTGCCTCTAGGGTAATTCAGAAAGCGGATTGTGGACCTTATTCCTGTGTTTTTTTTTATGACCGTGCTTTTCTTTCTGCTTTAATTTTGTTTTTATATTTTCATGTGTGTTTTCCGTCATTTATGTAGCTTGGGGCTCATCTGTAAGATATCTTGGTCTCAGTATGACTCCCTGATAAAATCAAGGTTCAATAAAATGGGCGCAAAGATCGTGTTAAATAAATAATAATATTGCTTGTTTATGAATAACATTACTACTGGGCTGTCTGGCACCTCGCCAACATTACAGGCACATTTAGTCTTTGCCACTCCCTGGTGAGTAAACAATGAAACCGAGTAGGTCTCGTCAACAACACTTCATACTCACGAAGAAGCATTCTAACCAGTGGCTCTACTAAAACCAGGGTATAAGAGAGACACTACTTCAAGTCTTAGGCAGGGTGATATTACCACAAGATGCTCGCTCTGGCGTTCGGGTTACCAGCCAGAGATACTAAATCTAGTACTCGCAGCACTCTGACCTTCCACGCAGCAACCTCAGAGGACAGGCAGAGTCCAGTTGTGTGATTCATGTCATGAAAGGATGACTTCACAACAATGGTCTGGATGTATCAGAGTATCTATACCGAACAAAATTATAAACACAACAGGTAGTGTTGGTCCAATGTTTCATGAGCTGAAATAAAAGATCCCAGAAATTTTCTGTACGCACAAAAAGCGTGTTTTTCTTAAATGTTGTGTAGACATTTGTTTACATCCCTGTTAGTGAGCATTTCTAATTTGTCAAGGTAATCCATCCACTTGACAGGTGTGGCATATCAAGAAGCTGATTAAACAGCATGACCAATACACAGGTGCACCTTGTTCTGGGGACAATAAAAGGCCTCTCTAAAATGTGCAGTTTTGTCACACAACACCATGCCACAGATGTCTCAAGTTTTGAGAGAGCTGTTGCCAGAGAATTTAATGTTCATGTCTAATCCACCTCCAACATCGTTTTAGAGAATTTTTCAGTACGTCCAACCGGCCTCGACCACAGACCATGTGTAACCAAGCAAGCCCAGGACCTCCACCTACGGGATTGTCTTGATTCTTCACCTACGGGATTGTCTGAAGTGTTGGGGGGTGCCGAGGAGTATTTCTGTCTGTAATTAAAAAAACTTTTGTGGGGACAAACTTTCTGATTGGCTGGGCCTGGCTCCCCAGTGGATGTGAAATCCATAAATTAGGACCTAATGAATTCATTTCAATTGACTGATTTCCTTCTATGAACTGTAACTCTGTAAAATCTTTGCAATTGTTGCATGTTTCATTTGTATTTTTGTTCAGTATATTTTTCGTCGGCATAATTAGAAAAATAGGAAATAACAAGCTTTCAGTTCAATATGTCTCAATTTCCTTCACAAAAGGTACCATACTTGCATAGTTCTAGAAACCTTAAACAACCGTCTTTCAGTTCAAGGTATCTGCATGTGTCAGTTAACCCTCCCTGCCTGACCAGTGAGAATTTTTATGCTTACTCGTTTTAACCAATGACAATAACGGCATTGCTAAGATGCTAAGATGCTAAGCTGCACAGCTAGCAAATGCTAAAACCAACATGGAGAGCTAGCAGCTCGTGTTCAACACAAAATGTGAACATTCCATTGTAGAAAGATAACATTCTTAACGAACAGAATTTCAACTATAAAATTTCAATTAAGTTCACAGGAAACATATTTAACTACTTTTTACTAGACAGCAATATTTACACACTTTCAATGAACAAATTTGAAGGGCAGAAAGTCACCTACCTCTACCAATGCGAGCAGAAGGACAGAAAAAGTAGCCTTCAACTGGTGAGGCAACAGGTTCATGGAGATGGAGTGAACCAATCCATAGTTTTAACTTATTTTATAAATTGTCTTTTATTTTCTTATACCAACTCTGTTAAACTCAGATTACAGATACATATTTACATTGTGTTGATTATTCATTAATTCAATTTCACACTCAATTTTTTTGCATTTTATGTGGCCTAATTCGTGTGAAAAGACACATTTTTGTGCGACTTAATTAATAGGAAAATATATTTTGGGGGCGGGTAAACTTCAGAACAATATTTTGAAAGTTATTAGAGCAATGCATGATGGGCAGTGGTGTTCTACACTGCCCTTATTTTGTGTCACACATTTACTTACATAATTAAAAAACAAATCCTTCATAAAGCATTTCATATTTCGTTGAGCCTACACTACCGTTGACAAAATTGTCCATTAAAATATCAAATTGATCAGAAATATAGTGTAGACATGGTTAATGTTGTAAATGTTCTATTGCAGCTGGAAAAGGCAGATTTTTTAAAATGGAATATCTACATAGGCGTACAGAGGCCCATCGTCACCAACCATCACTCCTGTGTTCCAATGGAACATTGTGCTAGCTAATCCAAGTTTATCATTTTAAAAGGCTAATTGATCATCAGAACCTTTTTGCAATTATGTTACCACAGCTGAAAACTGTTGTACTGATTAAAGAAGCAATACAACTGGCCTTCTTTAGACTAGTTGAGTATCTGTAGTGTAAGAAGTTGTGGGTTCGATTACAGGTTCCAAATTGCCAGAAACAAATAACTTTCTTCTGAAACTCGTCAGTCTATCCGTGTTCTGAGAAATTAAGGCTATTCCATGTGAGAGATTGCCAAGGAACTGAAGATCTCATACAATGCTGTGTACTACTTCCTTCACAGAACAGCGCAAACTGTCTCTAACCAGAATAGAAAGAGGAGTGGGAGGCCCCAGTGCACAACTGAGCAAGAGGAAAAGTACATTAGAGTGTCTAGTTTGAGAAACAAACGCCTCACAAGTCCTCAACTTGCAGCTTCATTAAATAGTACCCGCAAAACACCAGTCTCAGCAAAACACCAGTTAACAACTAGACATTGTTCATGTTGTAAATCACTATTGTAGCTGGAAACGGCAGATTTTTTATGGAATATTTACAGAGGCCCATTATCAGCAACCAGCAAACACCAGTCTGAAGGTCAACAGTGAAAAGGCGACTCCGGGATGCTGGCCTTCTAGGCAGAGTTGCAAAGAAAAAGCCATATCTCAGACTGGCCAATAAAATGAAAAGATTAAGATGGGCAAAAGAACACAGACACTGGACAGAGGAACTCTGCCTGGAAAGCCAGCATCCTGAAGTTTTCCCCCCAGAAATGTACTTTGCTATGAATGAAGTTGTACAAAAATGTGGGTATTTTCCAACGATTTAAGTAGCATTTGTTTTTGTATTTTCACATGAATTAAGCCACACAAAAACACACAAAATCTGCTAAAATACTTTTTGTACATATCTGCACGAATTGAGTGTGAGATTGTGTTGAAATAATACACATATGTAGTCGTGGTAAAATAATAAAGCAATACCACAGCAGACAATTAATTTGGAACGTAAATCCATTCGAAAACCTAATTGGCCTAGTTCACTCTGCTGATTTACATTTTTTTATTTTTTTTATTTACCTTTATAAAACTAGGCAAGTAAGTTAAGAACACATTATTTATAATGGCTGACTACCCTGGCCAAAACCTTGCCTAAGCCGGGCGATGGAAGAAGGTGAGGAACAAGCACAGTGTGGTACTTGTTCATGTTATTTATTTAAAACAAACAAACAAACAAACAAACAAACAAACAAACAAACCCACAACCGCTCCGTCAGGTGCAGCCCACACTAAACAGAAAGTATAAATCACCCACAACTCAAGGGTGAAAACAGGCTGCCTAAGTATGGTTCTCAATCAGGGAAAACGATTGACAGCTGCCTCTGATTGAGAACCATACCAGGCCAAACACAAAAACACCACATAGAAAAAGGAACATAGACAACCCACCCAACTCACGCCCTGACCATACTAAAACAAAGACATAACAAAACATTTACATTACATTTTACATTTAAGTCATTTAGCAGACGCTCTTATCCAGAGCGACTTACAAATTGGTGCATTCACCTTATGACATCCAGTGGAACAGTCACTTTACAATAGTGCATCTAAATCTTAAAGGGGGGGATACTTATCCTATCCTAGGTATTCCTTAAAGAGGTGGGGTTTCAGGTGTCTCCGGAAGGTGGTGATTGACTCCGCTGTCCTGGCGTCGTGAGGGAGTTTGTTCCACCATTGGGGGGCCAGAGCAGCGAACAGTTTAGACTGGGCTGAGCGGGAGCTGTACTTCCTCAGTGGTAGGGAGGCGAGCAGGCCAGAGGTGGATGAACGCAGTGCCCTTGTTTGGGTGTAGGGCCTGATCAGAGCCTGGAGGTACTGAGGTGCCGTTCCCCTCACAGCTCCGTAGGCAAGCACCATGGTCTTGTAGCGGATGCGAGCTTCAACTGGAAGCCAGTGGAGAGAACGGAGGAGCGGGGTGACGTGAGAGAACTTGGGAAGGTTGAACACCAGACGGGCTGCGGCGTTCTGGATGAGTTGAAGGGGTTTAATGGCACAGGCAGGGAGCCCAGCCAACAGCGAGTTGCAGTAATCCAGATGGGAGATGACAAGTGCCTGGATTAGGACCTGCGCCGCTTCCTGTGTGAGGCAGGGTCGTACTCTGCGGATGTTGTAGAGCATGAACCTACAGGAACGGGCCACCGCCTTGATGTTGGTTGAGAACGACAGGGTGTTGTCCAGGATCACACCAAGGTTCTTAGCGCTCTGAGAGGAGGACACAATGGAGTTGTCAACCGTGATGGCGAGATCATGGAACGGGCAGTCCTTCCCCGGGAGGAAGAGCAGCTCCGTCTTGCCGAGGTTCAGCTTGAGGTGGTGATCCGTCATCCACACTGATATGTCTGCCAGACATGCAGAGATGCGATTCGCCACCTGGTCATCAGAAGGGGAAAGGAGAAGATTAGTTGTGTGTCGTCTGCATAGCAATGATAGGAGAGACCATGTGAGGTTATGACAGAGCCAAGTGACTTGGTGTATAGCGAGAATAGGAGAGGGCCTAGAACAGAGCCCTGGGGGACACCAATGGTGAGAGCGCGTGGTGAGGAGACAGATTCTCGCCACGCCACCTGGTAGGAGCGACCTGTCAGGTAGGACGCAATCCAAGCGTGGGCCGCACCGGAGATGCCCAACTCGGAGAGGGTGGAGAGGAGGATCTGATGGTTCACAGTATCGAAGGCAGCCGATAGATCTAGAAGGATGAGAGCAGAGGAGAGAGAGTTAGCTTTAGCAGTGCGGAGCGCCTCCGTGATACAGAGGAGAGCAGTCTCAGTTGAATGACTAGTCTTGAAACCTGACTGATTTGGATCAAGAAGGTCATTCAGAGAGAGATAGCGGGAGAGCTGGCCAAGGACGGCACGTTCAAGAGTTTTGGAGAGAAAAGAAAGAAGGGATACTGGTCTGTAATTGTTGACATCGGAGGGATCGAGTGTAGGTTTTTTCAGAAGGGGTGCAACTCTCGCTCTCTTGAAGACGGAAGGGACGTAGCCAGCGGTCAGTGATGAGTTGATGAGCGAGGTGAGGTAAGGGAGAAGGTCTCCGGAAATGGTCTGGAGAAGAGGGGAGGGGATAGGGTCAAGCGGGCAGGTTGTTGGGCGGCCGGCCGTCACAAGACGCGAGATTTCATCTGGAGAGAGAGGGGAGAAAGAGGTCAGAGCACAGGGTAGGGCAGTGTGAGCAGAACCAGCGGTGTCGTTTGACTTAGCAAACGAGGATCGGATGTCGTCGACCTTCTTTTCAAAATGGTTGACGAAGTCGTCTGTAGAGAGGGAGGAGGAGGGGGGAGGAGGATTCAGGAGGGAGGAGAAGGTGGCAAAGAGCTTCCTAGGGTTAGAGGCAGATGCTTGGAATTTAGCGTGGTAGAAAGTGGCTTTAGCAGCAGAGACAGAGGAGGAAAATGTAGAGAGGAGGGAGTGAAAGGATGCCAGGTCCGCAGGGAGGCGAGTTTTCCTCCATTTCCGCTCTGCTGCCCGGAGCCCTGTTCTGTGAGCTCGCAATGAGTCATCGAGCCACGGAGCGGGAGGGGAGGACCGAGCCGGCCTGGAGGATAGGGGACATAGAGAGTCAAAGGATGCAGAGAGGGAGGAGAGGAGGGTTGAGGAGGCAGAATCAGGAGATAGGTTGGAGAAGGTTTGAGCGGAGGGAAGAGATGATAGGATGGAAGAGGAGAGAGTAGCGGGGGAGAGAGAGCGAAGGTTGGGACGGCGCGATACCATCCGAGTAGGGGCAGTGTGGGAGGTGTTGGATGAGAGCGAGAGGGAAAAGGATACAAGGTAGTGGTTGGAGACTTGGAGGGGAGTTGCAATGAGGTTAGTGGAAGAACAGCATCTAGTAAAGATGAGGTCGAGCGTATTGCCTGCCTTGTGAGTAGGGGGGGAAGGTGAGAGGGTGAGGTCAAAAGAGGAGAGGAGTGGAAAGAAGGAGGCAGAGAGGAATGAGTCAAAGGTAGACGTGGGGAGGTTAAAGTCGCCCAGAACTGTGAGAGGTGAGCCGTCCTCAGGAAATGAGCTTATCAAGGCATCAAGCTCATTGATGAACTCTCCGAGGGAACCTGGAGGGCGATAAATGATAAGGATGTTAAGCTTGAAAGGGCTGGTAACTGTGACAGCATGGAATTCAAAGGAGGCGATAGACAGATGGGTAAGGGGAGAAAGAGAGAATGACCACTTGGGAGAGATGAGGATCCCGGTGCATTACATTACATTTAAGTCATTTAGCAGACGCTCTTAGCCAGAGCGACTTACAAATTGGTGCATTCACCTTATGACATCCAGTGGGACAGTCACTTAACAATAGTGCATCTAAAACTTAGGGGGGGTGGGGTGAGAGGGATTACTTAACCTATCCTAGGTATTCCTTAAAGAGGTGGGGTTTCAGGTGTCTCCGGAAGGTGGTGATTGACTCCGCTGTCCTGGCGTCGTGAGGGAGTTTGTTCCACCATTGGGGGGCCAGGGCAGCGAACAGTTTTGACTGGGCTGAGCGGGAGCTGTACTTCCTCAGTGGTAGGGAGGCGAGCAGGCCAGAGGTGGATGAACGCAGTGCCCTTGTTTGGGTGTAGGGCCTGATCAGAGCCTGGAGGTACTGAGGTGCCGTTCCCCTCACAGCTCCGTAGGCAAGCACCATGGTCTTGTAGCGGATGCGAGCTTCAACTGGAAGCCAGTGGAGAGAACGGAGGAGCGGGGTGACGTGAGAGAACTTGGGAAGGTTGAACACCAGACGGTGCCACCACCCCGCTGACCAGAAGCTCTCGGGGTGTGCGAGAACACGTGGGCGGACGAAGAGAGAGCAGTAGGAGTAGCAGTGTTGTCTGTGGTGATCCATGTTTCCGTTAGTGCCAAGAAGTCGAGGGACTGGAGGGAGGCATAGGCTGAGATGAACTCTGCCTTGTTGACCGCAGATCGGCAATTCCAGAGGCTACCGGAGACCTGGAACTCCACGTGGGTCGTGCGCGCTGGGACCACCAGATTAGGGTGGCCGCGGCCACGCGACGTGGAGCGTTTGTATGGTCTGCGTCCTCTGCTGTGTTGGACAGCCTGGCAGGCAGTCTGAGTGAACACTATCCCCTGGATCTCTGTAAACTCCAGAATCTCCATAAGGTCCCTCGCCACGCCTGCATCAGGCATCACATAGTGAGTCACCTCTCCAGACAGCACCTTGCCCTCGTTGGCGCATTGTGCCTGACAGAGAGAGCTGTAGCAGGGAACATGTTCTCTCAAATAATGTTCCCGGACCACACGGACCTTCCGTCCTCGGGAACTCTTCAAATGCAACACCTTCTCGGTCTTAATCATTGTCACCCCGCTTCATAGAAAACGTTTTTGGGACGATTGTTTTTGAAAGATTAGCTGCTGTTGACAAGACAAGCGGGAACCGATTCCGAAGTTGTCAGAACGTGACACACAGTAAATATGCACTAGTGGTCTTGAACAGAAGCCAGTTACATAATTCTCAAATGTTCACGTAACCTTTTTGAATTTTTCTCCAACTATATTATTCCAAAACAATATCAAGCTCCAAAGGTAGCTTTGTAGTTCAATCAACATATAAAAGGCCTATTTTCATTTGGTCTTTTATTTAAGAGTAGCCTATTGGGACCATGGTCAGTGAATTTAAATTAACGCAATAAAACTTCCTAACCTCTCCCTAACCTGCTCTAACCTATGGTCCGAAAGTCTGAAGTTAGGCATTTTCTATAGAGCTTGTGTCTCCCATAAATGTTCTTTGTACTTATCCATTAGAGACTGTGTCCTGTGGTCTCACTGTGACTTGGAAGGCCACCACTGGAAATGGACTTTTTATTACACTCATACATCACAGGCCCATAGTTTAGAGTCAAGACAACAAAAGGTGATTTCCCCCTTTGCTTTCCTCCAATGGTGAAGGAGGGAAAATAACAATTGATCGAAAGATGGCCATTGCCAAAAGTGCCGTTGCTGTTTTAGGCCAGTGCTATTTATGTTAGATGTCGGCTACGGTAGAAAATGTAAACAAGAGTCTTCCTTCATCTGAAGGTACCCTTGGACAATACTGTTTTTACATTTAGATGATTTCATGATAACATATTTGTTTGTGATAATATGTAACTTTCCAAATTAAACAAGACAAATGAATTTGAAAACCTGTTTGTACCCTAAAGCTCCATCTCGCTACACTACCATCTAAGCTAATCAAAGGAAAATGTGTGTGGGGGAATTAATAGCACAATCTTCATTGTGTCTCATAGGAAGGTTACTGTGGGCCTTGCTGGCTTTCAGAGTACCATGGCAACCGAGCACTTTGCGTCCAAGCATCAGTCCATGTTGAACTAACATAATGTTCATGATTTAATTTCTACCCGAGTTCATGGAATTTGGTCTACCTTTGTGCATTCTCTCATCCGTCTTTGTAATGGTATTCTATTTCGTTCTCAAGCAGGCCCCGTGTGGGCTCTTTGTTTTATTTTGACTAAAGTCTGTCACATGAACTATTTGTTGTTCCGGCGAGTCCTTGGTAGCTTTTAATAAAATAGCATTGAACATGTAGAGAAAAGAATGTCTTGTTTTGCTGTAGGGCAACCCAATGAAATCAAATCAATGTTTATTGGTCACGTACACAGTTTTGCACGTTATCGCTTGTGCAGGGAAATACTTGTTTATAGCTCCAATGCAGCCCTATCTAGCAATACATTAACAATGCACTCATAATCCCAAAGTTTTTTTTTTTTAAAGAACAAGAAATGAAGACATATTAGATTGAGCAATATCAGAACAAGCAATGTCAGAGCCCAGCATATAAATATACATGGGCAGTATATGAATAGAAAAGATGAGTACAGCAGAAGCTATATAGGATGATCCATGACTAGAATACAGCATATAGAGTGTTGTCGGAAAGTAATCAGACCCCTTGACTTTTTCCACATTTTGTTACTTTACAGCATTATTCTAAAATTGATGTGGATTTGTCTTTATTTATTCATTCGACAAACAATACTTCATAATGACAAAAACAGGTTTTTATACATTGTTGCAAATGTATTCAAATTAAAAGACGGACCTTATTTACATAAATATTCAGGCCCTTTGCTATGAGACTTGAAATTGAGCTCAGCTATATCTTGATCATCCTTGATGTTTCTACAACTTGATTTTAATTTTTTATTTTATTTATTTTTAATTGTACCTTTATTTAAGTCAGTTAAGAACACATTCTTATTTTCAATGACGGCCTGGGAACAGTGGGTTAACTGCCTGTTCAGGGGCAGAACGACAGATTTGTACCTTGTCAGTTAGGGGGTTTGAACTCGCAACCTTCTGGTTACTAGTCCAACGCTCTAACCACTAGGCTACGCTGCCGCCCCATTGGAATCCACCTGTGGTAAATTAACTTAATTGGACATCATTTTGAAAAGCTTGCAGTTGACAGTGCATGTCAGAGCAAAAACCAAGCCATGAGGTCGAAGGAATTGTCCGTAGAGCTCCGAAACAGGATTGTGTCGTGGCACACATTGAAGGTCCCAAAAACATAGTAGTCTCCATCAATCTTAAACGGAAGAAGTTTGGAACCACCAAGACTCTTCCTAGAGCTGGCCGCCTGGCCAAACTGAGCAATCGGGGGAGAAGGGCCGTGGTCAATCTGACAGAGCTCCAGAGTTCCTCTGTGGAGATGGGAGAACCTTCCAGAAGGACAACCATCTCTGCAGCACTACACCAATCAGGCCATGAGAAACAAGATTATCTGATCTTATGAAACTAAGATTGAACTCTTTGACCTGAATGCCAAGCGTCACATCTGGAGGAAACCTAGCACCATTCCTACGGGGAAGCATGTTGGAGGTAGCCTCAGGCTGTGGGGAGGTTTTTCAGCGGCAGGGACTGAGAGACTAGTCAGGATCAAGGGAAAGATGAACGGAGCAAAGTACAAATAGATCTTTGATGAAAATCTGCTCCAGAGTGCTCAGGACCTCAGACTGGGGTGAAGGTTCACCTTCCAACAGGACAACAACCCTAAGCAAGAAAACGCAGGAGAGGCTTTGGGACAAGTCTCTGAAGGTCTTTGAGTGGCCCAGCCAGAGCCCGTACTTGAACCTGTTCTAACATCTCTGGAGAGACCTGAAAATAGCTGTGGAGCAACGCTCCTCATCCAACCTGACAGAGCTTGAGAGGATCTGCAGAGAATGGGAGAAACTATCCATTTTAGAATATGCTGTAATGTAACAAAATGTGGGTCTGAATACTTTCCAAATGCACTGTACATAGGAAGTGGGTAAAACAATATGTAAACATTGTTAAAGTAACCATTGTTCAATAACTATGTACATAGGGCAGCAGTGTCTAAAGTGTAGGGCAGAGTACTGGGTGGTAGCCGGCTAGTGACTGTGTTTAAAGTTCAAGTCAGGGTACTATGCAGAGGCCGGCTAGTGATGACTGTTTAACATTCTAATGCTCTAGAGAGTCTTTCAGTCCCAGCGTTGATGCCCCTGTACTCTCTCTGCCTTCTACATGGCTGTGGGGTGAACAGGCCGTGGACTTTGGTGGCTGAGGTCCTTGATGATCTTCTTGGCCTTCCTGTGACACCGGGTGCTGTAGATGTCCTGGAGGTTAGACAGTGTGCCACCGATGATGCGTTGGGCTGACCGCACCACCCTCTGGAGAGCCCTACGGTTACAGGTGGTGCTGTTGCCGTCCGTACCAGGTGGTGATACAGCCAGACAGAATGCTCTCGATGGTGCATCTATGGAAGTTTGTGATGGTCTTAGAGCCAAGCTATAAATGTCTTTAGCTTCCAGATGTATTTCTCCTTTAAAAGGCAGAGTGCTTGCTTGATTGGTTGAAAGCTGTCCTGCTTTTTCTTTTCTTCTCTGCAAGTTGGCCCCATGTTTTTTTTTTGCTACAGTAGCCAATCAGAGCTCATTTGGAGGTGGCTACTCTAACGTCAATGCAAAATGACCCGTGTTTTCATTCCCCTTACAGTAGTGCGAGGAAGAGCTAGCGTAATGAGCTATTGATTCCGTTGGGTTGTGAGAAAATCCTTTGTAGTGATTGAAAAAACTGACCTTACACTTAAACTGAGCCACCACTCCCGATCAATAGACATTACACCTTCCACAAACCCTGACACACAAATCGATAGCGGGGTATTATCAGGCCGTTGGCGAACACAGGAGATGCATGGGGAATAGGGAGGGACCACATCACTTAGTGCCTGTGTTAGATGGTAATGAGGATGCCTCAATTTAGGTTGGATGGAGAGGGGGAGGTAGTGTCACCTCTCTTCAGAGCCAGTTGATGGAAGGTTTGGGTGACACTAACCACATTTCCAGTTTTCATGCAAGTAAAGTCATACCACATACAAATAATTACGACAGCCGTGACGGAAACAGGACGTTTCGGGTACAATTTTATAAATGCCGACAGATAATTTGTTCGTTCGACTTGGTGGGATCTTTATGTGTCTGTAAAATTAATTATGCGAGAAATGGCGGTGGAAACGCCTTTATGTGCAAATGTTGGTGTGTGGTCCTCCCACTATGACTCGGGAAACCATACATTTTAAATGAGGCTACAGATGAAATAAGTTATGGTGAACTTCACAGGGGGGTGAAAGTGATGCTTGATGCTCCTTTCCAATAAATGTTGAGGGTCTTATATTCTGGTGAAATGATGATTGATGCATGATTGGCATTTTGACAAATAAAAACATTCACATTCCCCTTCATAATCTCATCATGTAGACTAGCCCCCCCACACAGCCCAACCACACTGTATCTGTGAGCTATTGGCTACAGCATGTGTCTAGACCAGAGCAGGCACATTTGTTAACGCAACATCAGCAGTTAAAAATGAAGACGGAAACACATTCAACATTTGATTTTCATTCGGTACATGAAAACTTAAACATAAAGGTACATTTTGAATGCACTTTGTCATCACACGCTGATATTTTTCTGCAACAAGTCAGTTTGGTGGAAACACCACTGGTGGGACAATGCACATATATTTCTTTATGCGGATTTTAGAACATTTGCATGAAAATCTGGCACCAATTGGATGGAAACCCAATTCCTGCCATAGAAATGATGCTATGTTGATCTTTACTGACCATGACAAGCATCCAACTTGTAACGTCTGAATTTAGACTGAGCTTTTGACTATTATGTTTGTCATGACGGGGTTACATGTATTTCAGTCCGCATTGGGTTATGTCTTGGGACTTGCAGTGACATATTTTCTAAATTCAGCAGCGGTGGACGTGGGGATTAGTTCAGTTTAATTGTTCATTATTTGGCCCTGAATGAATCTTGACTGGCCCTACTTGGGAAACAATAAATGGCACATTATATATACGGCAAAATGTGACATAGATGACCTCGTATGATATAAATAAGTAAAAGCAATACAATCGACACTTGATTAGTTTACCATCCCTATGAATGTGCTGGTCCTTTCCCAAACAGGCATTTTCCTAGACACCTATGGAATCCCTAAAATGAGAGTATGACAGATGAATCTCCCCACCAGTTTAGGCCCTCAAAGACAGGCCTGATAAAAACAAGGGATGGCACACATTCAGGGTTATCACAGGCCTGTTGCCTTATCATGACAGGTGACAGAGTGGGGACGATCACCTGGAGTTTTCAGGAAACAAAATTCAGGAAGTTAAGGAAGTTGTATCCAGGTGTTACTTTGTTGTTTTAGGTTCATTAGGTTGGTTCTAGGGATGTTAGCAGTTAACTGTTAATCGATTTGACCGGTCATACCTATTGGTTTATAGGTTCATTTGCATAATTTATTAAATTATGAAGTGAAATGAAATTGTCCTGTGTAATTCGTTAGATCGTCATGTATCTTATTTAGCAAATGTGCATAGCATTGAGAGCCTAGTTTGGGCGGAATAATTTCCGAGAACCATATCAGGCCAAACATAGAAATAGACAAACTAGACATACAACATAGAATGCCCACTCAGCTCACGTCCTGACCAACACTAAAACAAAGAAAACACAAAAGAACTATGGTCAGAACGTGACAATATTTTCCAGGAATCATTCTACTATGACTGACCCTGTTATAAGCCCAATCATTGCGCAACAATTATAAATGCAATTGCATGCTGAAAACAGAGTTTTGATGGCCACAATGAAATAGAGGAGAATCCCTGCTTTCTATCGCTACAATTTATATTTCTCACCTCCTAATTGAAGTGCGTCCTCCATTCAAATGCATACAGTAGGCAACTGTAGGCAGGCTATCAGCACATCGCCCATCACTTTACAATATGAGCTGGAAGCAGTGTGCATTTTGAGAACATATACTTAATTATTTGAAACTTGAACGTTTTTACTTCATATTATGAGGCATGTCTCACCATGCTTCAAAGTAGCCTAGCCAAAGAAACACGACCTTAGAAACATTGAGGAAATTATTTTATAGGCCGTGGCTGTGAATACGGAGTTTTCGCCCCAACCCCGCCCCTCTGGAAAATGATTTCTCAAAGCTAAGGATATTTACACACACATGATAGAACAGTCGGTGAACATACACCTCAGTGGCAGTATTCCTTGTGACCAGCAGGTCAAACGAATGACTAAAATGAACGAGTGACTCAGAAAAACCAGACAAAAATACAATTTGTTTTCACAAATTGGGGTCATGACTCTCGAGTTGTTCAAAAAACATTAAATAACAGTTTTGACTGCCTCAAATCAAATCACATTTTATATGTCACATGCTTCCTAAACAACAGGTGTAGACTAACAGTGAAATGCTTATTTACGGGCCATTAACAACAATGCAGCGTTTTGCTTGTGTTTAATATGCTTCCCTAAATAGCTGCATGTAACTCAGCAGGCAAGCCTACAAGCTTACATCGCAAGACTGCCTTTTTGTGTCGAGCTTATGTTTGCAATACTGTTACAACAGAGAACAACGTTTGTGCGGACATGTCAATCATGTCTTTTGTGTGCATCTAAATAGCTGCATGTAGACTTTGCCTCCGGGCCAAACACTACGCCACTCCCACAGACGTTAGCTTCTTTCTCCACAATTGGTCTGGATCTGAGGACCTCCCCAACTATTTATAGAACGCAAACACATTCTAACAGTTCTGATTGGTCCCAGAAACCGATGGGTTGGGCCAGAGCCAGAAGAGTAAAGCGGCATTTTGAAAATTCGTCATTGACTTTGATACTCTGATTTGTTAGAGATAATCCAATAGCTAATGACTTTGTTTAGTACCACACCCCTCATTTTTGGGCGTCACCACAAACACCACAAATGTGGCAGTCTCAGCTTAAAGTATGTAACAAACAAAGAGCAGCAGAAGAATTTAGTTTGAGTAATCAAGCAAATGTAGCCTAACTCCCCTCCTGAAAAAAAAACATGAAATCGGCTTACAAATTGCCAACAGAGGAATGCAATAGGTATAGGAGTGGGCAGTGGGAGGCAGCTACGTTTTTTAAAATCCTGCACATGCGCAGATATCAAATCCAAGTTTATTGGTCGCGTACACGCTTTTGCAGATGTTATCGTAGGTGCAGTGAAATGCTACTGTTTCTAACTACAACAACTCTATATATCTTTAGCTATGGCAAATCGGGTTCTAGAAAATCCAGAACAGCAGCCACTCTGTATTTTATTTTATCAAGACTTCCTTGTATGCCGTTGAAACCAGCATTTCTTTCCTGTGCTATTTGATTTCATATCAATTGTCTTTCATTGCCCAGAAGCCAAAGGCACAATCCTAGTTATATTAGCAACTTGTCCTTGTTGTTGCATCTTTAAATTATCCTTTAAAAAAAAGTTTATAACAAAAATGAGAATCTCTGTCACATATGGAACCGCTCGCATCAGGCGGGCTGTTTGGAACAGTGTTTTTCCATGAATGCTGTTTTACATCAGGTGGGCTGTTTAGAACAGTGTTTTTCCAGGAATGCTGTTTTACATCAGGTGGGCTGTTTAGAACAGTGTTTTTCCACGAATGCTGTTTTACATCAGGTGGGCTGTTTAGAACAGTGTTTTTCCACGAATGCTGTTTTACATCAGGTGGGCTGTTTAGAACAGTGTTTTTCCACGAATGCTGTTTTACATCAGGTGGGCTGTTTAGAACAGTGTTTTTCCACGAATGCTGTTTTACATCAGGTGGGCTGTTTAGAACAGTGTTTTTCCACGAATGCTGTTTTACATCAGGTGGGCTGTTTAGAACAGTGTTTTTCCACGAATGCTGTTTTACATCAGGTGGGCTGTTTAGAACAGTGTTTTTCCACGAATGCTGTTTTACATCAGGTGGGCTGTTTAGAACAGTGTTTTTCCAGGAATGCTGTTTTACATCAGGTGGGCTGTTTAGAACAGTGTTTTTCCACGAATGCTGTTTTACATCAGGTGGGCTGTTTAGAACAGTGTTTTTCCAGGAATGCTGTTTTACATCAGGTGGGCTGTTTAGAACAGTGTTTTTCCACGAATGCTGTTTTACATCAGGTGGGCTGTTTAGAACAGTGTTTTTCCACGAATGCTGTTTTACATCAGGTGGGCTGTTTAGAACAGTGTTTTTCCAGGAATGCTGTTTTACATCAGGTGGGCTGTTTAGAACAGTGTTTTTCCACGAATGCTGTTTTACATCAGGTGGGCTGTTTAGAACAGTGTTTTTCCACGAATGCTGTTTTACATCAGGTGGGCTGTTTAGAACAGTGTTTTTCCACGAATGCTGTTTTACATTGGCAGTTGCATTTTCAACAATATAGCCCCTTTGGCTGTTAGAAAATATTCTTGCTATTGTTTCATGTTTCAAATGTCTGTTCCTTGTATGGATGCCTAGCATTTCATGTTGGTCGTGTCTTTTCACTCTTTGGAAACAAAATTAGAGCTTGTTAATGAGGTCCCTAGAGTCGGCAGCAAAATTGACCGAAATGTGCATCCCTAGTTGGTTAGTTGTGAAAAACACAGGTTCTTATTAAATGCATCTGTTACGCATGTTACATGATCTAAAATATAGTTTTAGGAGGAAATAACCTACATATTCTAAATTAATTGTATATATACTTATAGATTGTATATTATATTTCTGGTTCATTTTTACTGCACGGTCAACTGATAATGTCATAGGCAATTTGTATTGAAATCCACCATAATGTTTATAAAAGCTTATTGTTGAGTTCTGGTCATCTTTCTTAGGTCCAAGTGGACAACTCTTGAAGTTACAGCTACTGTACTATATCTTTCGGCGTAGAACTGGGCACACCAGATTTGTCACTGTTGTGTATAATCAATCCACATCCACAACCATAGTTAAAATAATAGCCTTGTCGGCCAGTACTCCTGTGCAGCAGTTGTACTGTATCTCTTCCCCTCTCAGACTATGACCCTTAAAATAGAGTGATTTATGGAGATGAAACATTGTGAACAGAAAGTATTTTTACTTGATTGATTTAAGCCTTATTTTACCGGGCAAGTTGCCGAGAACACGTTCTCATTTACAGCAACGACCTGGGGAATAAGGACGGGGGAGAGGAGGGGGGATGATTAGTTGACCATGATGGTATGAGGGCCAGATTGGGAATTTAGCCAGGACAGCAGGGTTAACACCCTTACTCTTACAATAAGTGCCATGGGATCTTTAGTGACCACAGAGAGTCAGGACACCCGTTTAACGTACCATTCAAAAGACGGCACCCTATACATTTACATTTAAGTCATTTAGCAGACGCTCTTATCCAGAGCGACTTACAAATTGGTGCATTCACCTTATGACATCCAGTGGAACAGCCACTTTACAATAGTGCATCTAAATATTTTAAGGCGGGGGGGGTGAGAAGGATTACTTTATCCTATCCTAGGTATTCCTTAAAGAGGTGGGGTTTCAGGTGTCTCCGGAAGGTGGTGATTGACTCCGCTGTCCTGGCGTCGTGAGGGAGTTTGTTCCACCATTGGGGAGCCAGAGCAGCGAACAGTTTTGACTGGGCTGAGCGGGAACTGTACTTCCTCAGTGGTAGGGAGGCGAGCAGGCCAGAGGTAGATGAACGCAGTGCCCTTATTTGGGTGTAGGGCCTGATCAGAGCCTGGAGGTACTGAGGTGCCGTTCCCCTCACAGCTCCGTAGGCAAGCACCATGGTCTTGTAGCGGATGCGAGCTTCAACTGGAAGCCAGTGGAGAGAGCGGAGGAGCGGGGTGACGTGAGAGATACAAGGCAATCATTGCCCTGGGGCATTTTAACCAGAGGAATGGGTGCCTCCTACTGGCCCTCCATCACCACTTCCAGCAGCACCTGGTCTCAATAACAACTTTGAAACATTGTGATCAGAAAATAGCAATGATTTGAGGATTTTTGTCATAACAGAATACAATTCTGACATAGGAAAAGGTAGCCCCTTAACTGACACACTATGCCAGCATTTTGAATGAGAAAATAGCTTGACAAATCAATTTATGACTATGTATTTTTACAATTTCTTTCATGCTAGGATACATTTACCATTGGCGACAGTCATTGTACCTCCAAGTCAACAAATAAAATGCTCTCGTCCCTTTGTAAGGGACCCCTCTGAGAAAATGTTCTTCCTACCGTACTTTAAGGAAACAGAAAGAAAGACAAAGACGGCCTTTAACAGCTCAAAGCTGCGTGCAGTGACTGAACAACGCTGTCGTTGTTGTTTATTCTTACCATTTCCCCACTGAGCGTGTGTGGATGTAACTCCCAGAGTGTTTGGTGTGTGTGTCCCGTGGCAATATTTCAGAGTGTTTGACTGATGGCGCATTGAGGCGGGACAGATGGACGTGCGGTGACAGATTGCCTGTGCCAGGGCCTGACACAAAGCCATTCAGCCCATGGAATTGATAGATGCTGAAGCTAATTTTAAACACCATTAACTAAATGA
Source organism: Oncorhynchus gorbuscha (assembly GCF_021184085.1). Lineage (NCBI taxonomy): Eukaryota > Metazoa > Chordata > Actinopteri > Salmoniformes > Salmonidae > Oncorhynchus > Oncorhynchus gorbuscha. Next base: position 26,022,521 of record NC_060190.1, on the reverse strand, counting down.
ACGCCGTCAGAGCGTTCATTCACTAACTGGGACACAGTTGGTGGGTTAAGAAAACACCTGCGGTCACCTCTGTCCGCCTGTGTCTCGCAGCCCATCCACATACATTCAATAATGTTATGCTTAATGATGGGTATCCATCATTAAGCATTTGTAAGGCGACAGAGGACAAGAAGAGATAGTGTTCCCGAGACAGACCTTTAGGACGTATTAGGACATAGTCGTTTTGGTGTTGGCGACACGTTTTTTGGTTGGACAGCTAGCCTCCATATATATCACGTTTGATTGCTCCAGCTCTAATGGTGCATGGTATAGAGCAGATGTTTCTCAATCCATTCCTGGGGTATAGGTCAGCCTACAACTCTTCCTCTTACTGAAACAACACGTCTTCAAAACCCAAACTTTTCCATCCTATTCTCACCACCACTGCAGGTTTGACAGAGTTGATGGCACGCCAACAGCAACCAAAGATCTGGGTGCTTGATCCCACTTAAGCATAAACAGAGTATGAATTGTTACAATGTCTCTGCACAGAAAAACGCACCCCTTCCCAGGTCTATGATGGGCTACATCTGAGAAGGAGACAGAGAGGGGAAGATAAGTATCTTTCTGCTCGACTTTCATCACACCATGGATGATATGAGTTTGAGCCTTTTCACACTACTGAGCAGAGCTAAGGCAAACCGAACTGAGCTGTACTGTACTGTGCTGGGCTGGTTTGTTTTGACAATAGGTAGAATGTAAAACTATGAAACAGTTATAGCTAATGAATTGAAGTACCATTGATCCTGAGTTTCAGTCTGCTTTTCCAAAACTTTCTGAGTCAGGTATTGATGCTCTCTCCCTCTCTCTGTTTCTCTCTCCCTCTGCCTTGGGACTCTATGCAAACCAGTTATCCAGTGCCTCATTATCCCACAAATCAATGGGCTCTCAGATGTTGATTGGTGTCTGTGACTTTGTTATCCAGTCCATGAAAATCCCCATTGGCTTCTGAGGTCGGTCCATGCATGCTAATCTATGATAGAGGAATAGCAAACTGGGTGGAAGTACATTGCAGACTATCAGCTTTGAACAGAACCTTATACTTTGCTACTTCTTGATAACATATAGGGGTCAAAGCAGCTTGTATCAAACAAAACTGCAGACGGTGATTGAGTTAGTGTCTTTAGGATGTACTTTTTTGACACAGCGTAGCAAGAGTACTTATAGTCGAGTTATTCAAGAGCATAACCTGTATATCACGTTGACTTGGAAGAGTAACTACATTCAACCTTGTGTTAAGGTCACACCCAGGCTGCTGATGTTTATTGATGTTGCTAATTTAGTTTCCGTGATGAAGGGACAACCTCCTGTGCTCTGTAGACAGCTGACAGAGGGGCGGCACTGCATGACAAATGGGCGAGACAAAATGTCTGGCAGCTCTGTAATTACTCTCATCTTCTGCTGATTAAAAACAAATATGGCTACTTTAAAGCTAACTTGGGGGTTGATGTTACTCATACACTTGAGTAAATATTATTACAAGGGTATCCTTAAAGATGCACTCCGGGATCTTAAGCACAATAGATTTTGAACATAGTGCACGCATTGCTAAATTCATATATTATAGGAATTGCAAAATTCGTAACATATCACACGAATTGGATGACTTAGTACACAACTTGAGAGTGCATCTGTAAAATGAAATGATAAAAACACAATGGTTTTAAATGGGCATAGCAATAATATACAATATACACCATCACCATAAAGCATAATAATGTACACCATCACCATAAAGCATAATAATATACACCGTCACCATAAAGCATAATAATATACACCATCACCATAAAGCATAATAATGTACACCATCACCATAAAGCATAATAATATACACCATCACCATAAAGCATAATAATATACACCATCACCATAAAGCATAATAATATACACCATCACCATAAAGCATAATAATATACACCATCACCATAATGCATAATAATATACACCATCACCATAAAGCATAATAATATACACCATCACCATAAAGCATAATAATATACACCATCACCATAAAGCATAATAATATACACCATCACCTTAAAGCATAATAATATACACCATCACCATAATGCATAATAATATACACCATCACCTTAAAGCATAATAATATACACCATCACCATAAAGCATAATAATATACACCATCACCATAATGCATAATAATATACACCATCACCATAAAGCATAATAATATACACCATCACCATAAAGCATAATAATATACACCATCACCATAATGCATAATAATATACACCATCACCATAAAGCATAATAATATACACCATCACCATAATGCATAATAATATACACCATCACCATAAAGCATAATAATATACACCATCACCATAAAGCATAATAATAATAATATACACCATCACCATAAAGCATAATAATAATATACACCATCACCATAAAGCATAATAATATACACCATCACCATAAAGCATAATAATATACACCATCATCATAAAGCACAGTAATATACACCATCAACATAAAGCATAGTAATATACACCATCACCATAAAACATATTAATATACACCATTACCATAAAACATATTAATATACACCATCACCATAAAGCATAGACTCAAAATGTTACTGAGGCATTACCACCTACATGAGTATGCCCATGTATTTTATTGTACAAACAATTTTGTGTACATGACTTTGAGGGGGGTCACAGAACAATAACAAGGAGAAATGCATTCAGGAAATCAATGGCTCCATTGACACCGGCAGTATTATGCTACTGTGAATCTGTGGCATTTCATACATCACAGCAATCGATCATGCTGTCTCGGAATAGTGGTGGGTGGCTCGGTGGATGTTGAAGGAGCTCTCACTTCCTCCATAACCAATAAATATTCTATTGCAAAACAGCACTTTCAATGTATTTGTTTGAACTGTGTTTAAATACAGCCCCTGGGACAAAAGAAGTTATTTATAATTGCCTCCTCTTATATTTTTACGATCAATAGCCAAGTCGTATCAACTGCTTTGCTATTTGTTTGCAGGTTGGCATTTATTGGGATGACTCATGTAGTGGAGGCAGCTCTGCAGGGTGATCACTAGCTGGCAAAGCAAATAAGTCACAAAATATGATTTTAAACCTAACCGTAACCTTAAATAAAACGCTAATCACACTGCTAACCTTGTGCCTAACCCTAACCCAAAATGAAGACCAGACAGCTAATTATTGTTTATCTTTATATATATATATATATATAGTAACAGTTAAAAGTTTGGACATACCTGCTCATTCAAGGGTTCTTTATTTTGTATATTTTCTACATAAAATCAAATCAAATGTATTTATAAAACCCTTCTTACATCAGCTGATATCTCAAAGTGCTGTACAGAATCCCAGCCAAAAACCCCAAACAGCAAGCAATACAGGTGTAAAAGCACGGTGGCTCGGAAAAACTCCCTAGAATGGCCAAAACCTAGGAAGAAACCGAGAGAGGAACCAGACTATGAGGGGTGGCCAGTCCTCTTCTGGCTGTGCCGGGTGGAGATTATAACAGAACATGACCAAGATGTTCAAATATTCATAAATGACCAGCATGGACTGGGGAGAGCAAGGAGTCGTCGTGCCAGGTAGTCTTGAGGCATGGTCCTAGGGCTCAGGTCCTCCGAGAGAGAGAAAGAAAGAAAAAAAGAGAGAAATAGAGAATTAGAGAGAGCATACTTAAATTCACACAGGACACCGGATAAGACAGGACAAATACTCCAGATATAACAGACTGACTCTAGCCCCCCGACACATAAACTACTGCAGCATAAATACTGGAGGCTGAGACAGGAGGGGTCAGGAGACATTGTGGCCCCATCTGATGATACACCCGGACAGGGCCAACAGGCAGGATATAACCCCAGCCCCCACACCACTAGAAGGATATCTTCAACCACCAACTTACCATCCAAGACAAGGCCTAGTATAGCACACAAAGATCTCAACCCAAGGGGGGGGGGCAACCCAGACAGGAAGACCACGTCAGTGACTCAACCCACTCAAGTGACGCACCCCTCATTGGGACGGTAATGGAAGAGCACCAGTAAGCCAGTGACTCAGCCTCTGTAATAGGGCTAGAGGCAGAGAATCCCAGTGGTGAGAAGGGAACCGGCCAGGCAGAGAGAGCAAGGGCGGTATAAGTTGCTCCAATGCCTTTCTGTTCACCTTCACACTCCTGGGCCAGACTCCACTCAATCATAGGACCTACTGAAGAGATGAGTCTTCAGTAAAGACTTAAAGGTTGAGACCGAGTCTGCGTCTCTCACATGGATAGGCAGACCACTCCATAGAAAATGGAGCTCCATAGGAGAAAGCCCTGCCTCCAGCTGTTTGCTTAGAAATTCTACGGACTATTAGGAGGCCTGCGTCTTGTGACCGCAGAGCACGTGTAGGTATGTACGGCAGGACCACATCGGAAAGATAAGTAGGAGCAAGCCCATGTAATGCTTTGTAGGTTAGCAGTAAAATCTTGAAATCAGCCCTTGCCAGGAAGCCAGTGTAGAGAGGCTAGCACTGGAGTAATATGATCCATTTTTTTGGTTCTAGTCAGGATTCTAGCAGCCGAATTTAGCACTAACTGAAGTTTATTTAGTGCTTTATCCGGGTAGCCGGAAAGTAGAGCATTGCAGTAGTCTAACCTAGAAGTAACAAAAGCATTGATTAATTTTTCTGCATCATTTTTGGAAAGAACATTTCTGATTTTTGCAATGCTACGTAGATGGAAAAAAGCTGTCCTTGAAACAGTCTTGATATGTTCGTCCAGAGTAACGCCGAAGTCCTTCACAGTTTTATTTGAAATGACTGTACAACCATCAAGATTAATTGTCAGATTCAACAGAAGATCGCTTTGTTTCTTGGGACCTAGAACAAGAATCTCTGTTTTGTCCTAGTTTAAAAGTAGAGTTCACAGCAATACACTTAATTATTTCTGGAACACAGTCTTCCAGGGAGGGCAATTTTGGGACTTCACCATGATTCATTGAAATGTACAGCTGTGTCATATCCACACAGCAGTGAAAGTTAACATTATGTTTTCGAATGACATCCCCAAGAGGTAAAATATATAGTGAAAACAATAGTAGTCCTAAAGCGGAACCTTGAGAACCTTGTAGAATAATAGTGAATATATCAAAACTATGAAATAACACATATGGAATCATGTATTAGCCAAAAAATAATATTTAGATTCTTCAAAGTAGCCACCTTTTGCCTTGATGACAGCTTTGCACACTCTTGGCATTCTCTCAACCAGCTTCACCTGGAATGCTTTTCCAACAGTCTTGAAGGAGTTCCCACATATGCTGAGCATTTGTTGCCTGCTTTTGCTTCACTCTGTGGTCCAACTCATCCCAAACCATCTCAATTGGGTTGAGGTCATGTAATGAACTTCGTCTGTTGTTTGAAGTGAGTCAGACCGAAATGCAGCGTGTAGGTTACTCATGACTTTTAATTAAGAAAATAGCGGTACATGAAATAACTGAAAATACGAAAACAACAAACGAGTGAAACTAATACAGCCTATCTGGTGACTAACACAGAGACAGGTACAATCACCCACGAAATACAACGCGCACTCAAGCTACCTAAATACGGTTCCCAATCCGAGACAACTAGAATCAGCTGACTCCAATTAGGAATCACCTCAGGCAGCCAAGCCTAACTAGACACACCCCTACTAATACACACTCCCAATTAATACAAACCCCAATATGAAATACAACATATAAACCCATGTCACACCCTGGCCTACCCAAACATATAACAAAAACACAAGATAAAATGACCAAGGCGTGACAGGTCAGGTGATTGTGGAGGCCAGGTCATCTGATGAAGCACTCCATCACTCTCCTTCTTAGTCAAATAGCCCTTATACAGCCTGGAGGTGTGTTGGGTCATTGTCCTGTTGAAAAACAAATAATATTCCCACTAAGCGCAAACCAAATGGAATGGCGTATCACTGCAGAATGCTGTGGTAGCCATGCTGGTTAGCTGTGCCTTGAATTCTAAATAAATCACTGACAGTGTCACCATAAAAGCAACCCCACACCATCACACCTCCTCCTCCATGCTTCACGGTGGGAACCACACATGCAGAGATCCTCCATTCACCTACTATGCGTCACACAAAGACACAGCGGTTGGAACCAAAAATCGCACATTTGGACCACAGGACATACGTAGACATACATACTTTCTAAAAAGAATACACCTTTATTAATATTCCCCGCAAACCCTACCGCCGATCCCCCAATTGGTGTAAACTAAAACACTTCTGCTTTTACCTTCAATTTATACATCTTACTCTTTTTGATCTAAATTGCTTTTGTTTTATAGATGAGTACTGAATTGCATTGCCTCTAAATGCACATTTTAATGTGTCCCATACAGTAAGGGGATCTGCTGTACCTCTGTTATGTCTGAAAAAGTAAGTTATACATTCTTCTGTCCTAGTTCTAAACAATTTATCATCTAGTAGGCTTTGATTAAATTTCCAATATTCTCGCCTAAGTGGAAATTCTGTAAGAGTAATATATATGCCAATTATGTGATGATCCGATCGCATTCTGTCCCCTATCAGCACTTTTTAAACTTTTGGTGCCAGAGAGAATGGTATAAGAAAGTAGTCAAGGTGACTAGCTTGATTAAGCCTCCGCCATGTATATCTCACTAGGTCAGGGTATTTAAGTCTCCATATATCCACTAATTCCAATATATCCATGACATTCATGATTTCCTTAAGAGCCTGAGGGGGATAGTTTGTAGTGTGATTTCCTTTCCGGTCCATAGAGGTATTTAAGACCGTATTAAAATCTCCCCCCATAATAATAGAGTCTAGTGTTGCTTGTAGAGTTGATAAATTCTTATATATATTTTCAAAGAAGCTTGGATCATCATTATTCGGACCATGTAGGTTAATAACCCATATCTGTTTATTGTCCAATAACATATTTAAAATAATCCATCTACCTTGAGGATCTGTTTGGACAATTTGCACATTTGGATCAAAATTATTGTTAATTAAAACCATCACCCCTTTTGAATTTTGAAAAGCCCTCCTCATCCCGAGTTGGGTTGTCATCCTAATCCCGACAGACCACCCTCGACCCCCTGTATCCCATAACCCATAACCGACTGGGATCCATCCTTAGAAAAGAGCACATAGTGCCATTTACCGAATTGAAGTAGATTAACTGCCAAATGCATTTCCATCGCCCTCACCTCGATTTGTATTACATATAGCTGTGGATCATCCTCCCATCTCTTCATTGGTTTATAGAAGCCATATTTTTTCCATTTTTTAATCATGGATTTAATGGTGCTCTGTAGGATGTTCAGCATAGCCTGAAGGTACTGTAGGGAGGTGCAGGCCCTCTTGCTGCTCTTGCTGCCCCCCTCTTGTTGCTCTTTAGGCAAGTACTATGGTCTTGTAGTGGATGTCAGGTTCAACTGGAAGGCAGTAGAGTGTGCGTAGAAGTGGGGTGACATGGCAGAACTTGTGAAGACTGAACACCATGCGGGCTGCAGTGTTCTGGAAAATTTGCAGGGGTTTGGTGGCATAAGCAAGGAGCCCAGCTAACAGCGAGTTGCAGTAGTCCAGACAGGAAATGACAAGTGCCTGGATTAGGACATGCACTGCTTCCTGTGTGAGTTAGAATCGTACTCTTCAGATGTTGTAGAGCATGAACCTGCAGGAGCGAGTCACTGCTTCGATGTTTTCAGAAATTTAAATGGTGTTGTCCAAGGCCACGCCAAGTTTCTTTGCACTCTGGGAGGGGGACACCGTGGAGTTGCCAACCCTGATGGGGAGGTTTTTGAGCAGGCAGGACTTTGCTGGGAGGAAGAGCAGTTACATCTTGTTGAGGTTGAGCTTGAGGTAGTGGGCCGTCATCCAAGCTGATATATGTACTAGGCATGCAGAGATACGTGTCGCCACCAGGGTGTCAGAAGGGGAAAGGAGAAAATTAATTGAGTGTCATCCGCATAGCAATGTTAGGAGAGACCATGTGAGAATATGACGGAGCCGAGTGACTTGGTGTATGGAGAGAAGAGGTCTTATAACCGAGCTGACCCTGGTGGACACTAGTCTTGAGAGTAAGCGAACTTGGTGTTCTTGACCGCAGATCGACTGTTCCAAATGCTGCCAGAGTCCAGGAATTCCACATTGGTTTTGTGCGCAGGGTACACTAAATTAGAAGCATTGCAGACAAGGGCTGGGGAGCCTAGGTAAAGTCTATAAAGAGAGGAGTGAACTAGGATAGAAAACACACACATAGTTGTGAAAGCTACAAAAGAGCAAAATTAGATCAGCAGAACCAGGTTTTTTTCAGCTACTGTCTTACTTTTTGCAGAGACCGCTCCTTATAGCTGCCGCAGAGAAAACAGGGGAGGCTAAAATACTCATATGAATTGCTAATTACATTGCAAAGGTGAAAAGCACACCTCCTGCTACTATTTGCTGATTGCCTTGTAGAGGAGAAACCACTCCCCCTCCAATACAGCCACTGATTACAAAAACAGTCACAAATTGCCCTGCCCCTTAATCCTCGTTGATGTGTCAACAATCATCTGCAAGTTAATAGCAGTCAGCAGTTCACACACGAAGTAGTCTACTGGGAAGACAGGCAGCACTGAAAGTAGATGGTCCTAGCTAGCAAAAAGACAATACTAAACAACAACAAAAGTTATATTTATCACTCCTGGAGATATCAGTTGTCCTCTAGCTATAGAATGAAGCACTGTTCCCTGTGTCTGACACTGCAGACTACCAGCTTCGTCTCTGACAACGGAAGGAGTATCTAACAGAGAAGAATGAGTGCTCAGCTTATCAGGTAATATATATCATGTGGAGGAAGTGTTGGCAATTGCGCTGGGCTTTCATTTTGACCCTCTTTGCCACAGAGCTTTCACAGGGGTGCCCAAAAGATTGTCTTCTGGTCATCACCTCAGCCCTGCTCATAGCATTGAAAAACTATGGGTGGAATCCTCATAGTACTATTAAGTGGCCTCCTTTCCTATGTTACAAAGATTTGGAGGAGATACACATCTCATTGTCAAAGCACTATGATTGCCATTTTATTATCCAAAGGCATTATATTGCTCTTAATAAGCATAATAAAGATACACACTCTGCACCATGCTTTAATAATTGTTCATGCCCAGTAGTCACTGATGTCTCTACAAGTAACGATGTAGACTAAATGAACACTACACACACAGTATTTCACAAATTCAATCATTTTATTGTGCATTATTTTTTTTCTGACATATATTCCCTTGATGACCATACCGGAGCTGAACATGTCAATGTCAACTAACCTTAAGAAAAAAAAATAGTTAACTTAACTAAAGTTACTTTGAAAAAGTACTTCACTACGTCTTAAATACGTTGTGATGTATTATCATATCAAAATCTGAAATGTCATAGACCAAAAATGAGCAAGAACAGATCAATCAGGAGTCAGATGCTAGCAACATCTGTAATTGAGCCTATTTGTTTTCTTGAACATCTTACCGTGATTCTTTAAACTACCACGTGAAACAGTAAATCCGACACCCATGAAAGGTAACCTTAAACCACTATCCTCAGGGCAGGATTATAGACTGTAGTCATCGTGTCCTCAGAGCATCATTGTAGTGGTCTGAAAATGCTGTCAGAGCAACTTTAAATACAGTGGACTAACATGGCTTTTAAGGCACATATTTTTGGTTAACTTACGTTTTCACATACTGCAACTTTGAAATAAATGTTTGGTGATTTGTGAATACTTTATGTAGTCATGTTAATCTCATTGTTAATGTCACTACATCCGTATGGCCTTACAACACTGCATTTGTGTATAAAGGAAGAACTCAATAATATGTCACTCCATTATGTTTTTATTTAACCTTTATTTAGTGTATCACTAATGCTTTATTTTATTTCAGCTTTATTTAAACAGGGGAGATACATCAGTCTGTCGATGTTATCCTGATGTTCCTGTTTTAGGAGCAGCACGAGTAAAAGAGGAGCATGGCTGTTCTTAAAACAAAATACTTTCAACTTGATTATACTGGTCTTAGACAAGTTGGAGTCAACTGGGTATTCTGCTGCTCTAAGAGCATAACTATACTATCTTGATGTTGCTGTTCTAGGAGCAGTATAGCCGCTGGAAGTAGGGGTGCTGAGGGTGCTGCAGCATCCCCTGAAAAATCTGTATTGTAAGAAAACATGAATATATACAGTTCCATTCAAAAAGGCTGGCAGGCAAAGGGCAGGTCGAGGGCAGGCAGATATTCATGATCATGACAGAGTCAGGCAGGTACAGGTATATTTTATATTTGAGATTCTTCAAAGTAGCCACCCTTTGACTAGATGACAGCTATGCACACTCTTGGCATTCTCTCAACCAGCTTCATTACATTTACATTTACATTTAAGTCATTTAGCAGACGCTCTTATCCAGAGCGACTTACAAATTGGTGCATTCAGCTTCATGATGCAGTCACTTGGAATGCATTTCAATTAACAGGTGTTGTAACGATGTGCGCTGAGAGTCAGGAAGCAAGTTCAGGGAGTGTTTTAATAGATAAAATAAACACGAAACACAAATAATGCACCGACATGAAAAAAAGAGTCAAGAACACATGAGGAAAGAACCAAGGGGAGTGACATATAATCAAGGAGATGAAGGAGTCCATGTGAGTGTCAAGAGGCGCAGGTGCGCGAGACGATGGTGACAGGTGTGCGGGATAACCAGCAGCCTGATGACCTAGAGGCCGGAGAAGGAGTATACGTGACAGGTGTGCATTGTTAAAAGTTATTTTGAGACAATCAGTTGTGCTGTGACAAGGTAGGGGTTGTATACAGAATATTGCCCTATTTGGTAAAAGACCAAGTTCATATTATTGCAAGAACAGCTCATATAAGCAAAGAGAAATGACAATCCATCATTACATTGACTGACATGAAGGTCAGTCAATGCTGAACATTTCAAGAACTTTAAAAGTTTCTTCAAGTGCAGTCACAAAAATCATCAAGTGATATGATGAAACTGACTCCCACGAGGGACCGCCACAGGAAAGGAAATTTCAGCCCAAATAAATGCTTCAAGTAACAGTATCTCAACATAAAATGTTCAGAGGTCAAATTGCTGCAAAAAAACACTACTAAAGGACACCAATAAAAGAAGAGACTCGCTTGGGCAAAGAAACACGAGCAATGGACATTAGAATGGTGGAAATCTGTTCTTTAGTCTGATGATTCCAAATTTAGTGTAGTCCCCCCCCGTGAATCATGGAGGAAGAGAAGAAGACTATGAAATAACACACATTGAATCATGTAGTAACCAAAAACGTGTTGAACAAACCAAAAGATATTTAATATTTGAGATTCTTCCAACCATTGCATTGATGACAGCTTTGCACACTCTTGGCATTCTCTCAACCAGCTTCACCTGGAATGCTTTTCCAACAGTCTTGAAGGAGTTCCCACATATGCTGATCACTTGCTGGCTGCTTTTCCTTCACTCTGCGGTCCAACTCATCCCAAACAATCTCAATACTGTATATTGTTTTTACTGGTCCTGTGTTAGTGGAATGACACGGCCATCTGCAACAAAATCGAAGCACCCCCACACCCAAAAATCTTCCTCACATGGCTATGACAAGCAGCACAAGTAAACTATCACTGCTGCTCTTAGAACAGAAATCTGCCAACTAGGTCTCGATATTGCTTCTCTAAGAGCAGTTGGAGTCAACTGGGTATTCTGCTGATCTAAGAGCAGAACTGTACAGTCCTATCTTGAGGTCTCCTTCAGCCCGGTCAATCAGAATGTCATCTGTAAATAGTGAAGTAATGTCTTTAACATGATGTACCGTACATTCAATAAACCCCACAAAGTCCAGCCAATGTCACCCACTCATCACATAAACCCACCCTCTTCAAGTAAAAGACTGTCCCCAGCAAAAGAAATGCAAAATCCACCTGAAGCTGTACTTGTCTGTTTTCTCGCTTGCAACAATACCTCAGTGCACTAAACTAAAGCCGTGGCTATGTGATGAGGCCTTGGTTTAAGCTCAGGGAGCTAACTGACATTTTCAATTGTCAGGTGAGATTACTCAACGAGGCGGCCGAGTAGGTTGAGATGGTACTAATGGTGGTCCTGGGTGTTTTAGTGGTCCTCGTGGGGGTAGTCCCACACACCCTTGTTTCCCCTCTGTTCCAAGTCGCTTGTTTCCCCTCTGTCCCAAGTCGCTCCTGCCCCAAGTCGCTGTTGTGGGGGTAGCCCTTCACCCCCCTGTTGCCACTGTCACGTCCATTCTCTCCCCTCTCCACGTCGCCTGTCTGGCAACCCAGCCTTACACATACCAGGCAACCTTCATCACGCACACATGCGCCTCATTAGGCACACCTGGACTTCATTATCTCCCTGATTACTTGCCCTTAATATAGCACTATGTAGTTATCACCCACAAGGCAATATTGGTTATGTTCCCTGGTTTAGATGCTTTTCTTGTTTGTATTGTTCTATGTTCTTTGTCATTAAACTCACTAACTGCACGTGCTTCCTGCCTCCCTGAGTCTACGTTACAGCCCCTCTGTTCCTCCTGCCCCCGACTGAGTTTACTGCCGTGTCTCTCTTTTAAGTTATGCTGCAAATGTTGTTGAAATGCTGGGGGGTCGTCGTTACCTTTCTATTGGTCGCTGCAGCTATTTGATCCCGTGTCCCTCTCTTTTCCCATGGTGACACCTCTACTCCTGCGTGGATACCGTGTCCATCTCCCCTTATCTGTCCTTGTCTCTCTAAGTAAAATGTTCGGGTAATTGATGACAGAATGACAATTTTCACATGAATCACATGAATCATACCAAAGTGTCCTGCATGATTATGGCAAAGGGAGTGTTAATGTTGCTGTTTTCCTGGGTGATAGACAACACCTTCCCCCTAACCATCCCTCGTACGCTAGCACACCACAAGCACACAGCGCCTCATTTTATTCATCTTTGAATCATACCTTGCAGAAAAGTCTGCTATGGGCCCGAGTTGTCCCAGCCGAAATCTTGCTCATTGTCTGGGATGTCATCGCCAACACTTTATGCTAATGCTTAATAAGAGACATGAATGACATTTGAGAGCAAATCCGTTTTGCATACATACCGGACCCTCTAGGGCAAAGAAGGCATCCTTGACCTATAAAGTCAAAATATAATTATGTTAATAGGTTTGATATAAGGTTACAGGAGACTTGTGGTATTTCAAAACACCAATAGCATTTTTGTGCAGCTCTGCTCAATAGTTTAGTCATAGAAATGGTGTGGCCATAATTTCCCGATGAGGGTGCCAGGCACAGACACCCTCATGATCTGCAGGAATTCTGTTTGAAAACAGTATACAGTAGTTAGTTCCCACAGCAGAACATCAGCATTCGATTACGCTTGGTCTCTCTCTACATTACCCGATGATCACAAATCAGAGGCTGGAAAAAGTAGTCATTGTCATTCAATAATAAGAGCGGACATGAAAAAAGGGAATGGACATTATCTCTGCCCCAACTAGACTGTTTGTCCAGTGCACATCCACTCCTCACCCTTTACACATATTCAGGGCGACAGGTAGCCTTGCAGTTAGAGCATTGGGCCAACAAGGTGAAAAATCTGTCAATGTGCCCTTGAGCAAAGCACTTATCCCTAATTGCTCCACGGTCGCCGTTGATAATAGCAGACCCGGCCGTGACTCCACTCTCCGAGGGTGTCTCAGGGAGAGTGGGATATGCAAAAAACACATTTCTAATCCACACGTGTGTATTAATACACACTTGTACATGTCTGAAATAGGACAAACATAAGCACCCACAAAATGATTGTTATTATTACAACACCAAACAGAATTCATAGCTAACCATGAGAAACAAACAGCTGTCTAATGGCTAATGATTAAAAAAGGCTGCACATTGGTTGTATTTTATCATGCAAAACCATCCATAATCTGTTTTTTTGGCAATGGACAAATACATAATGATTACATAAGGAGAATTGTCATTCTACACTACTAAATGAGTATTTCTCTGCAATTTCACATGCATTGTGCAAATTATAGATATTATAATGCAAGGTTTCCCAACTGGCTGCCCGTGGGCTGAATCTGGCACCCACTCATTTATTTACTCCCCCAAATTTTCTGAGCAAAAAATATAAAATATGTATTTTTTTTATTGTTGGACATAAAAGACTGCAAAACAACAGCAAATCACACATAATAGAGATATGTGATCGTACACAAATGCAAGCAATGTTTGAAATGATTGTTTTAGTCAAGTATTACATCTGTTTGGGCTTCTTGCAGTCAATTCGCAGTCTACAAATTATTTGAAATTATGTTCCAGCCCCCTGACCATCCGCTCAAGAAAAGATTGTCCTGTGGCCGAATCTAGTTGATGATCCCTGTTATAATGCATGTGATAGACCAGAATAACAGGCTATAATCAATGTGCGATTTGTGAAAGATACTGTACAGAGGAGGGATCAATTAATAGACCCTATGTGGTAGGTTATACAGCTGTAAGCAATGATCGGAAGCTTTATCTGCGGATGATATGTATAATTAACAGAAATCCCACCCCATCTGCCACAGCTATAGTAGGCAGTAGTTCTTATGTTTTAAATTTATGCTAGTAAGAAATGTATATTGGCCAACAAAATCTCCCAACTGTCATGTTCTGACCTTAGTTGGTCATTATATTTTGTGTTTTTGGTATATGTTTGGGTAAGCCAGGGTGTGACATGGGTTTATATGTTGTGTTTTCGTATTGGGGTTTGTAGTATTGGGATTGTGTATGATTAGGGGTGTGTCTAGTTAGGCTTGGCTGCCTGAGGCAATTCTCAATTGGAGTCAGCTGCTTATCGTTGTCTCTGATTGGGAACCGTATTTAGGCAGCCTGAGTTCGCGTTGTATTTGGTGGGTGTTTGTACCTGTCTCTGTGTAGTAGTCACCAGATAGGCTGTAATTAGTTTCACTCGTTTGTTGTTTTCGTATTATCAGTTATTTCATGTACCGCGACATTCTTCATTAAAGTCATGAATAACCTACACGCTGCATTTCGGTCTGACTCTTCATTCAACAGATGAACAACATTACATTAGTTCCTTTGTTTTGTCTTTGTTTTAGTATGGTCAGGGCGTGAGTTGGGGTGGGCAGTCTATGTTCTCTTTTCTATGATTTGGGATTTCTGTGTTTGGCCTGGTATGGTTCTCAATCAGAGGCAGCTGTCAATCATTGTCCCTGATTGAGAACCATACTTAGGTAGCCTGGTTTCACCTTTGAGTTGTAGGTGATTATTTTTCAGTTTCAGTGTTTGCACCATTTGGGACTGTTTCGGTTTTCATCTTGATTCTCTTGGTCTTTTGTATTCATTTTCCATTAAATCACATTATGGATACATACCATGCTGCATTTTGGTCCTCCGATCCTTCCTACTACTCCTCCTCCGAGGAGGAAGAAGAAACCTGTTACACCACCCACCATTTAAGCAGATACAATTATTATCTCTTGTAATACCAGCAGACATCTGGATGGTGAACTACAAAAAAGACCATGTATTAATTAGGGAAAGGGAAGGGAAAGGAAGATATCTAGACAGTTGTACAACTGAATGTATTCAACTGGAATTGCATTTGTCCAAAACATTTAGCTGTGTTCCCCTTGTCAAAAAATCGGAACAGTCAGAATGTCAGTTACTTGAAATGCACGGGCAGGGATATATTTAATTGTATGGGATTAATTGAATTACAAGTAACATTACTGATTTGAGGCAGAATAGCGGTTGTCCAGAGGGAGCTCTTGGCTCCAGCAAAGCAGTCAGTCTAAAAGTAAATAGCTAGCTAACACTTTTGTGCAGTGGTCTGTGGCACAGAACTCGATGTCTAGTAACTCACTATCGAGCTGCTAAAAATAACAATTTGTTTACAATCAGGTTCACAGAACATGCTACTTCTAGGTAGTTTATTCAATCTAGATTAAATTATAGCTTGCTAGATGGCCAGTTAACACGTTTCTAACGCTGCTAGCATCATCATTATCCTTGTCTACTATATATTCATGTGACTGGTAAACATGCTTCTCGGAAAAAAACTTGCTATCTTGTTACCTCGCTAGCTAAGCTAACATTAGCTAGCTAGTTTCCCAATGTAGCCTAGCCATACTCCCCCATCCAAAAACAATTAGTTAAACATGCTTCTTCAAAGTAGATCTAGCGAGTTAGCAAGCTCGCAATCAAGAGGAATTGTTTTAATTTATTAAAAGAAAAAGTCTCATCTACTCATTGTGATGACGGTCAGACGTGTGAAAAAAACCTAGCGTAAACCATGCCTCTTGACCTTTTCGCAATCACCAATGATAATACTTCTGCCCTAAGGATAGAGTTCGCTACACTTTATGTCAATCTGCGTTTTGCAGGTGACCAGCGTATGCTGGTGACCAATTTATGCTGGTCACTAGTGTCCAGAACACAACAAAATACTTTGTTGTGTTTTTGCTGGTGACCAGCCTTCGCTGTGTTTTCATTGGACACCAGCAAGAACACAGCGAAGGCTCGTGTCCAACGAAAACACAGCGAAGGTTGGTCACCAGCGAAAACACAACAAAGTCTGGTCACCAGCGAAAACACAACGAGGGCTGGCCACCATCCTTTGCTGGTCAATTCTGTATTTTTTCAGCAGTGGTTATGCGTGCATTTGTAGCCGGTGTGAAGTCGGTGACATCACTCGCTCTGAAACCTTGAAGTGGTTGTTTGCCTTTTTCCGCAAGGGCCACAGCTTTTGTGAACTAACAGGTAACAGTGTTTTGTGAGTGACTTGTCGTTGTGTTCAGAGGAACCCTGGTTCAAGCCCAGGTTGGGGCAAGGAGAAGCACTACGATTGCACATACATTTTTACGTATGGGTGGTCCCTGGAAATCGAACTTACTATCCTGGCATTGCAATGCTCTATCAACATGCATGATAAGGTTATACGTGTTTTGTGAAGCCTTCATTTAATATGATTTATAAAGCCTTTATTAAGCAGTGCTTATGACACCCTTTATAAAGCACATGTTTATGGCATATTTGACATTGGTGGTTATGTCAGACAGTTATGCCACATTTATAAACACTGTATAGAGCATGAAATACAGCTATAGATGATTTGTGTAGTGCTTATGAAGTCTTTGCGATGCCTTTATAAGCTGCATTTCATTTAAAGCGGACCATCATTTCTTCTGGATTGTCTCTGCAGGGTAGTTCATGGGGAACTGGACCAGCACTTAAAAGTCTACTCACGCTATTAGCACATGCAGTGTTAACACACCATCATTAGAGCAAGCGTTTTGCACAGGAGGTCTTCAACTGCATCCCCGTTTTTAGCAGCCTGTGGCATTTCCACACAGCGGGTGCTGATTGCAGCAAACGGCTTTTTAATCTCCAACCACTTTTAATCAGTCTCTCACCCTCTTCTCTTTCTCCTTTCCACTTCTTACTTTTCTTCAACCTCACGCTAGTCACTTCCTTGTAGTGGCCAGCCTTCTGCAACAAAAACAAAAAAACGACATTCAGTGGCAGTGCATGGTCAACTTGGCCATTTGCATTGTACGCAGCAACAGGGGAAGTTTACTCTATAATAAGGGAAAACATCACCTCATCTAATACCTAATTCTTGCCATTTCACCTTCCTAGACGGCCTCAGTCTCCATTATGCATTTCTTTGCAGTTCATTACTCCTCACTTGACTTCAGAATCCTATGGTTCAACCAAGGGAATGACACATACTCTTTCAAAGAGATTCCCCTTTTCATATCCCCCTCTTCCCTTTGATCTAGAACAGGCCTCATTCCAAGAATGCAATGACAAATCAATGCACGTAGTGGTAACACCATTCAATACCTTCAAAAGTATGCAAATTGAAATTCAAGGGATTTAAGTTATTCAAATCGCTTTTACAGGCAGAGAAGCAGACCCTCTCCAAAAGAAGTGTAGCCTACTGTGGAATAATGACTGGAGAAATGAGAGGGAAAGCGAGAGATGGAATATCTGTGCACATGGCCACCTGAAAAGCTCCACCATCCTTACTGAAAGATAATGGGATCTTAAAATGACCTAAAATCATGCATTTCTTCCTGACGTTTCATGCCTGTTCTCCAGCATCCCTACATGGGAGATCCAACACAGTGTTCCTAAAAGTATGAATGTTGAGACAAACAATTTGGATTGTGTTTTACAGCTTGAAATTTCCAAGCGTCTCGTGAACGGTGTTGTGGCATCATGTAATGATCATGGCTCGTGAGGCCTCGAAATGATGCGTAAGTATCAAAGTGCGTAAGTATCAAAATGAGAATACTAGAAGCGATGGTGTAAAGTGCAGAAAAGTTCAGAAATGAAAGGTGAAAAAACAAAAGACCAACGTGTTATAGGCCCCAATCCTTCCGTTCCATATATGCAGTTGCGTTACACACACACACACAAGCACGCAATCAGATACAATTGTGGTTGTCACGTGCTTCATAAACAACAGGTGTAGACTAAAAGTGAAATGCTTACTTATTGGCAATGCAGAGAGAAATAATAGAAAAATAACACAAGGAATAAATACACAATGACTAATGATAACTTGGCTGTATACACGGGGTACCAGAACCAAGTCAATGTACAGGCGTATGAATGAGGTAATTGATTGAGGTAGATATGTACTTATAGGTAGGGGTAAAGTGACTAAGCAACAGGATATACTGTATGATAAACAGTAGCAGCAGCATATGTGATGAGTCAAAAAAGTTCAATGCAGATAAAAAGAAAGTGTCAATGCAGATAGTCCAGGTACCTATTTGGTTAACTATTTAGCAGTCTTATGAGTGGGTGTAGAAGCAGTTCAGGTTCCTGGTTTCAGAGTTATTGCACCGGTACCCCTTGACCATTTTTAGGGCCTTCCTCTGGAACTGCCTGGTATAGACGTCCACGCAGGGTGGAAGTAACAAATTACAAATACTCTCCTTACTTTAATTGAGAAGCTTTTCTGAGTACTTGTACTTCGATTATTTTTCAAAGTCAGTCATTTTACGCTCAGGTATGTTTTGAATAAAGTACTGTACTTCGCTACCTTATTAAAATCATCTGTTACAGAGTACAATTTTGTAGGATATCTATAAGAATACATCATGTGGGCTTGGAAAGTTTGCGAGAGCTCATTGGAGACAGAAAAAATTGCTCATCGTTGTTTAGTCTGTGACCAATTCAATCTAATTTCACGCATCGAGCCAATACAGCCCAATCAAATCAAGCTGTGCATGCATACAAACTGAACGATTATGGTCTGAATATTTAAAAAAAGCTAAAAATAAGTTTAGTTCGAGACATATAAGTGAAAGAGAGACAAAGTTTCAAACCGATGTGTGAAAAGAATGGAGACAGAGGAGACTGTGACCAGTTATCCTTCAAGCACAGGAGAGGCAACGCAATGCAAGCTTTGCTTACCCAGGATGGCGGAGGTGGCAGCTTACACTAACTCTGCCTCAAACTTGAGGAAACATTGTAGAGGTAAGATAACTAGCTAGCTATAAATGCTAAAACATTTAACTATGGATGGCTTTAGCAGCTAGTATAGCTAGCTATCTAAAAGTATAACTTACGTTAGCTATGTTAGCGTTAGCCTAGTAGTCCAGTGTGCTAACATTATCAAGCTATCCTTGCAGCTAAGTTAGCTACATGGCTAACCCCCACCCGATGATGATAGTTGTTATGGCTAGCACATCAATGTCGCTATGTGTGGTGGTGGCTAGCTGACTAGCCATGTAAGTTATCTGAGTTAGCTAACAACATTAGGCTAACATCACAGATAAAACATATATTTCACCCAATGTAAAAATTTGAAGCATCCGGTTGGCGCTCCATTCACTACCAAATATAGTGATGAGAGGAAGCTCAGTGCCTGGCAGTGGGAGAAGATGGAAAAAGATGGATTTTGGCCGACATTCTGCATATTTTCTCATCAATGAATCATTTGATCTCCATACAGGTTTCTGTTTCCAAAACTAAAATCTGTAACAATCATAGTGGACTGAGTTTTGTAGACTACCCTCTGCCAAAGTCACTAAAAATGTAGTTGTTTTGAAGGAGTGCAAGGGTGAATGGAGTAATTGCACATGCGCACTTCAAAGAGTAGGCATACCCTAATGGAAATATGCAAATAAATGCTAGAACGCGCCAATAGAAACTCACTAGCTTGTGCTTGGCTCTGCCCACCTTGCTTGTTCTGCCCACTATGATTAATTTTATCCCATTCGAAACGACAGGCTATGGTCTACCTTGCTACCATCAGCAAGTGAGCGAGAGTGAATTAGCTAGCTAGCTCACGTTAGCGTGCTTGGTGATGACAGTATTTAACTTGGGAAAGGCGTGCCGCTAGCAGGACACCTCGACAACATCCGGTGAAATTTCAGAGCGCGAAATTCAAACTACAGTATTATAAATATCTAACTTTCATAAAATCACACATATAATACATCAAAATAAAGCTTAACTTCTTGTTAATCCAGCCGCTGTGTCAGATGTCAAAAAGGCTTTACGGCGTAAACACACAATGCGATTATCTGAGGACAGCGCCCCGCATACAAAACCATGAAAAACATATTTCAACCAGGCAGGTGCGACACGAAAGTCAGAAATAGCGATATAATAAATGCCTTACCTTTGATGATCTTCTTCTGTGGCACTCCAAAAGGTCCCAGTTACATCACAAATGGTCCTTTTGTTCGATAATGTCCTTCTTTATATCCATAAAAACTCAGTTTAGCTGGCATGCTTCAGTCAATAATCCACCCAGTTTCCCTCCATCAAAATGCTTACAAAATGAATCCCAAACGTTACTAATAAACTTTTCCAAACAAGTCAAACAATGTTTATAATCAAAACTTAGGTACCCTAATACGTGAATAAACTACAAATTTAAGACTGAGAATCGTTAGTCTCTTTACCGGAGAAAAATACCAAAGAACACGCTCTCATTCACGTGTTTGGAAACACTACAGCCAAAGTGTTTACTTTGGGTACGTTTTTTCATCCGCACGTCAAAATACTGCCCCTATCCCAAACAAGTTTTAAAGAGACCTAGGATTTCAAGCTATGTATTGTATGTTGTATGTGTAAATTAGAATCATATCAATCTAAAAGCCAGAGACTCTGTAAATCTAACTGTGCATATAACTGTGTGAGTCTACACAATAGATACAGCTAGACATTGACAAAAAAAACATTAGACAACTTTTCAGGTTTGACAACATCTGACAATCTCACTTCAGTCTCAGAAGCTGAGTATGGAAAATTAGTAATGTCAATTATATGATAAACTAAGTTGCCACATAAAGCAGAATTTGCAGGAATATTCAATATGTGTATGTTGTGAATTTGCCACTATACAGGTTTGGTCTACCTGAAGCATCATCTTGACATAATGGCAGAGGATGAGACAGAGCAACATCTGAATGCAGAATTCATCTTTTCTTCTCATCACTGACGCCCAAAAACGTCACAAGGCACAGGGGAGCTGGATGGGTACCTTGCTTGTGAGTCAGACAAGATGGACTTGCTTCATTCCTTTCCATACATGGAAACTGTCCTTCAAACTGAACACAGGCCTGTCTGCCTCTGCTGCCTGTGAGCGTCTTTTTAGCTAGGTTGGAATGCTCTTCACTGCAAAGTGAGCCAGGATAGACTCGATTCCTTTTAAAATCAGCTCCTGATAAACTTAAACAGCACATTCAGAGAGAAGTGAAAGCTTTAGAAAATAACTCCTTGGTTTATGCTCAAGGAACACCACAATACCTAATGTACTCTGTCGTTGCCTCCAGAGCTAATTTGAGATCAAATAATTTTGTTTCCTACAGAGCTAATTTGATATCAAATCCTTTAGTTATTTCCAGTGTTCCCTGGCACTCCCCATTTGTGACTGACAAGCTCAAATTGGTCTTATGTCACAAAATTTGATTGAAATGGTTTTTTTTTCTTTATATTGGATAAAAGTAGAGACTCAGAGCTACAAAATCTTATATCATATGCTACAGTTGAGGAACAATGGGAAAGTAATTATGCTTTGAAAGTTGAAAAACTTGTGAACTCACTTTTGAGAAAAAGGCCTTTGAATATTTGGTACTACTACTGGAGAGCCTCTCATTGTCTACACCCATTCAACATCATTCACACCCTCTTAAGCTTTAGCCTCACCCATCTCTTTAAGGTTTGATCCGAGCATGCTACCTAATATGATGTTTACATAACCCTACATTATTCATCTCATATGTATACGTATATACTGTACTCTACATCTGTAACGATCTGAGTGTAGTGGGTGAGGAGTCAGGCGCAGAGAGTTCAGGTGAGTGCTATTTTAATGTACAGAGAAACGGCGAACATAAGCCAACCCTCACGAAAACACAGGGCGTAAAGAACAAACTAATGCCCCAAACAGGGGGACTTAAACTGTCCAGGGAAAACCCACAAAATGGGAAAACACAAAACCCATAGACGTGTACACCAAACAGACGGTCACAATAATTAATCCCGCACAAGGAACCAGGCGGGCCTGCTGACTAATAAAGCCTACTACTAACTACCTAACTCAAAACAGGTGCATTCAATAAACACATAAGGAGGGGGAGGAAATAATCAGTGGCAGCTAGTAGGCCGGCGACCCCGAGTGCCAATATCATCTACTGCATCCTTATGTAATACATGTATCACTAGCCAGTTTAACTATGCCACTTTGTTTACATACTCATCTCATATGTATATACTGTACTCGATACCATCTACTGTATCTTGCCTATGCTGCTCTGTACCATCAATCATTCATATATCTTTATGTACATATTCTTTATCCCCTTACACTGTGTATAAGACAGTAGTTTTGGAATGGTTAGTTAGATTACTTGTTGGTTATTACAGCATTGTCGGAACTAGAAGCACAAGCATTTCGCTACACTCGCATTAACATCTGCTAACCATGTGTATGTGACAAATAACATTTGATTTGATTTGATAACACCGTCAAGCACCCAAGCGAACTTGCTAGCTACTTCCAGACAAAAATTTGAGAACAGCTCACTGAACATTACTCACCCTAGCAGAGCTGGATAGGCTGTTATGTTATCCAGAGCGTTGGTGACTGCAACGGTGCTGTCAGATTGTCTGCTCGTAAATTCAGAGTATTTCACTCTGAGTGTTCTGAGCATTCACTTGGCGCTCTGGCCGATGAGTAGGGTTGATCCGAATGTTCTGACCTCTTGGCTAGCTTGCTAGCTACATCCAGACACAAGTGAGAGAACACCCCACTATGACCATTTTACTCGCCCTAGCATAGCTAGTTAGGCTGTTTTCATGTCATCCAGAGCGTTGGTGACTTTAACTGTGCTGCTGGCAAAAATGTAATTACGCTTTTCTGCTGACGCTTACTGACAACGGCCATATTCAACTGACACCGGCCATATTCAACGGGTGTTGAGCATTCATAAATTCAGCAGTTATTCTGTGCTCTGGTGTAATCAGATGGGAGTGCTCATCGGAGTAGATGGCCAGACTGAATTTACGAACACAACCGAAATGGTTACGTGCATAGTGGAGTATTTTGTTAAGACATGTAGCTAGCTAGCTAGGTAAACAATGAACTACAATCCCAACTCATGATGTTACTACCCTTCATGAATCTGCATCTGCAGGTATCTAACCAACCAGGTTCAACGTTAGCTAGCTAACAATAGGCTATAACTAGCCAAGCAATGGCTCTGAGATACGAATAATAAGATCATACACATAACTAGTTAGCTAACAGTACACTTTAACTTAAAATGAAAAGACATTCTGCCAAAATTTGAAAACTGAAATATCTGAAAATGTAACTAGCTAGACTATCTTACCCGTCAAAAGATAGTCATCATGGATGGACGTGTCTCCTGTCGGATACCATGGTTGCCCTTAATTTGAAGATGTAATCCGGAGACAGGTGTTTTCTCCATCTCCTTAGCTATCATACTCAAACTCCACTGATTTCAAAACTCGGTCCTCTAGAAAGTGGAGAGCAACACTTATGGAGTTTAACTAAGTGATACATAAAAAAAGCCTTGTTAGACAGGATTACCTAGACCTACTGACCAGCTGAAATAGACAGAAGTGTGCTATATGGCAGACCAATCCAAAATCATCTCTCACCATGTCCAGCCCACTCATTCTCTCAGCCATTTATGGCTAGCGGGATGGCTGCTGACTTTTTCTGTGGCTAAACCAACTAGGCTCGCAATTTAACAATTTTATTCTTATTTACAGATGGCATGCACGTTTGTTATTCAGGCAAATGAAAGTTCACATGTTTGGGAAGGCATTTCTGCCAAAGAAACGCATTTTGATTTTAAAAAACATTTACGTTCAAACGGCTCTCCTGTGAGGTAGTGATCTGTGAGATATGCCTAGTTTCCTGAAATGGGTCACATTGGTTCTATGGGTGAGTGAATGAGTGAGGGAGTAAGAGAAAGAGTTGGTTTGAGAGTTTATGTGCTTTATTATGTATTTCTTATAATTCATTAATACATTTGAAATGCTTTGAATGTTTAATCTATTTTCAAAAAATTAATAGGATTGACAAATCTTTCTTTTTTTATATACAGATGTGCCTTGCTGCAAATTAACTTAGAAATTAACTTGCTGTACATTCATTTCCTCTCTACCTTTTATCAATTTATTGCATGGAATAGATAATGTGTCCCAACGTTCAGGTAACCTTAAGGTCAATGTTTTTATTTAAAAAAGTAACTAAATGACTGAGTAATTTTTAAATTAGCTACATTTTACTTTTACCTGCGTCCTTTTTTACACCTGTATTTTTACTTCCACTTGAGTAAAATGTCATTAAATACCAGTACTTTCTACTTCAGTGACATATTTCAGTACTCTTTCCACCCCTGCTCACACGCATGCACTCACACACACACTCTCTATATTTGTTTTATCCCTCTCTTAAAATCCCCTTAGAGAAAACTAAAAGTTGCCACACTTGGATAGTAGAGGATGGAAAGAGGGTAAGAGTGGAGTCTTTATTCCGCAGTCAGCCAAAACCTCAAGCACATAGGCTGTGTTCCGTTGGCTCAGCTTCAGTCTTCCAACAGATGGGTTTTTATTACACTGTTTCATGTTCAGCAGTGCCAGACTGGCCCAATGAACTGGCATCCTCTCCAACCCCTCTAGCCAAACCCTCTAGGGGATTAATGTGTCGTTTGAAAAACAAGGGCCTATGTGATGTGCCAAGCTGTAAAAATTCATCACAGGAAATGAGATATGGTATGCTGTGGTATGGCCCACCTTTCTAAAAAAAAACATGAAAAAAAGAACGACAGTTGCAGAGGCCAAGGTCTTGAAATCAAGAAATCAATATTTCTTTCCACTCCAGGTCTAATTTTCTTTTCAAGAACACATGGCTCCAAACTCCAAGCGTAGGCTATGAGTAGTTATTGCATGCAAGAGGTTCTGCTCTACTCTTGTGAATTAAGACGTTTATTTTTTTGTTCTGCTGGCAGAATATCTCTCTATTTTACCATGTTGAAGAGTTTCTCAAAAATCTCTATTTGACCATGTGTGATATATTATAGGATTTCTTTGTAGGATTTTATTTCTGTTATGTACTGTACTGTAAAACCTACAAGCTCTCAGTCTCATGTCAGAGTTAGACGTTCACATGTTTCTCAAGATTCTAATTTCAAAGTGTTTAAGGTTAAGTTTAAGTTTAAGCATTAACTCCGAATGTTTAAGGTTAGGGCTACGTTTAAGCATTAACTCAGAATGTTTAAGGTTAGGGCTACGTTTAAGCATTAACTCCGAATGTTTAAGGTTAGGGCTACGTTTAAGCATTAACTCAGAATGTTTAAGGTTAGGGCTACGTTTAAGCATTAACTCAGAATGTTTAAGGTTAGGGCTACGTTTAAGCATTAACTCAGAATGTTTAAGGTTAGGGCTACGTTTAAGCATTAACTCAGAATGTTTAAGGTTAGGGCTATGTTTAAGCATTAACTCAGAATGTTTAAGGTTAGGGCTACGTTTAAGCATTAACTCCGAATGTTTAAGGTTAGGGACACGTTTAAGCATTAACTCAGAATGTTTAAGGTTAGGGCTACGTTTAAGCATTAACTCAGAATGTTTAAGGTTAGGGCTACGTTTAAGCATTAACTCAGAATGTTTAAGGTTAGGGCTACGTTTAAGCATTAACTCAGAATGTTTAAGGTTAGGGCTACGTTTAAGCATTAACTCAGAATGTTTAAGGTTAGGGCTACGTTTAAGCATTAACTCAGAATGTTTAAGGTTAGGGCTTAACTCAGAATGTTTAAGCATTAACTCCGAATGTTTAAGGTTAGGGCTACGTTTAAGCATTAACTCAGAATGTTTAAGGTTAGGGCTACGTTTAAGCATTAACTCAGAATGTTTAAGGTTAGGGCTACGTTTAAGCATTAACTCAGAATGTTTAAGGTTAGGGCTACGTTTAAGCATTTAAGCATTAACTCAGAATGTTTAAGGTTAGGGCTACGTTTAAGCATTAACTCAGAATGTTTAAGGTTAGGGCTACGTTTAAGCATTAACTCAGAATGTTTAAGGTTAGGGCTACGTTTAAGCATTAACTCAGAATGTTTAAGGTTAGGGCTACGTTTAAACATTAACTCCGAATGTTTAAGGTTAGGGCTACGTTTAAGCATTAACTCAGAATGTTTAAGGTTAGGGCTACGTTTAAGCATTAACTCCGAATGTTTAAGGTTAGGGCTACGTTTAAGCATTAACTCAGAATGTTTAAGGTTAGGGCTACGTTTAAGCATTAACTCAGAATGTTTAAGGTTAGGGCTACGTTTAAGCATTAACTCAGAATGTTTAAGGTTAGGTCTAAGTTTAAGAATTAAATCCAAATCCTTAAGATTAGGTATTAACTACAAATGGTTAAAGTAAGGGTTGAGGTTTGGGATAGTCTTAAAACTAAAATATCACAAACAACTTTACATCTCTAGATTTGAATATGCAACCTTTGATATCAGAGGCAGATGCTTCTGATTACAAAGGTTGCCTGTTTGAATCCAGCGATAGAAAGTTGTTTTTGATATTTTAGCTTTTAAGTCTATGCCAAACTTTTACCCTTACCGTAGCCAAAATATCAAAAAACAACTTTATATCACTGGATTCAAACATGCAACCTTTGGAATCAGAGACAAACGCTTATACCAATCCGCCATCCACATCTATTTGCATTTGCAACCTTTGGAGTCAGAGGCAGATGCTTACTCCCATCTGCCATCCCCGTCCATAACGCCTTAGCAAAACTGAAACCTACTTGAAGGTAATAGCGTTCACGGTTGCCCCTAGTGGTCGGTTTCCACATCATCTCCCAACGTACCTCAGACATGGATAGACGTCGATATCACGGGTGACCTGGCTGTGTTAAACAACAAATGATGAAGCCTGGCTGTGGCAAAGGTAATCTTTCCAGTGTCTGCTGTCAGCTGTATGTGGGTAGGCTTATTAATGAACACAACCATGGCTGAGGGCAAAAACAGGAGGTACAGAGACGTGAGGCACCATTAGCACAGAGAGCCTTGTCCACCCACTCAAAGCCCTTCTGCTTCTGACTCATACTTTCTGATCCAATAGCACTTTGATAGACACATTTCATGCAGATATGTGGGGATCTGTGATTTCAGTATTTGGACAGCTACATTTGCACACACACACACACACACACACACACACACACACACACACACACACACACACACACACACACACACACACACACACACACACACACACACACACACACACACACACACACACACACACACACACACACACACACACACACACACACACACACACACACACACACACACACACACACACACACACACACACACACACACACATTCATACAACCACACGTGCAGCATTCATCAAGAGATTGTGCGTATATACGTGTCGCTGTCCAAGTGCTGAATGTATGTGTATCGTAAGTGTATGTCACTGTCCAGCTGCTGAAATTACAGTCCCTTCTCTCTTGGCTGGCTGTGTGATCTCATGCAGCTCCTCTCTGTTGCAGAGTTGGCAATGGTAGCGCCTCTTGGGACAGTTTCTCCACATCTGGCTGCCGTCCCTAACAGGGACATTGCACTTGGCATTTCTCAGGTCCCGTAATTCTGAGGTCCTGTAACAGTGGGACACAGTGCTTTCTCTTCAGGATGAAAGTAGTAGGTTGCTGAGCGCATTATGGGTGAAAGGCCCCAGATTGGGAGTGGGAGGCCCCGGTGCACAACTGAGCAAGAGGACAAGTACATTAGAGTGTCTATTTTGAGAAACAGTCCTCAACTGGCAGAATCATTAAATAGTACTCACAAAACACCAGTTTTAACGTCAACAGTGAAGAGGCGACTCTGAGAAATGAAGGCAATTCTGTTGGTCTGCATAGATGCATGCAATGCTTTATTATAAAGGTGATTTTTTTTCTACCCTCCAATACTCCCTACTCAAAACAACTTCCCACGCTTATTACACTAACCACTGGCCAAACCATTTGACTAGAAATCTTGAATGTAGGGCAAACAGTTTACGACGATATAAATGCTTACACATCATGTTGTTTGCTTCGATCTGTCACTTTTTCTCAATGGGAGGAACTTTATGAAAGGCACTCTTGTAAATAAGGTTATTTCCATAGAGTGAAAGTGATGGAGGAAAGAGAAACGCTATACAGACAACCAGAAAACAATCCTCAAAAGATTCAACACACACACTGAACTGGGAGTAACTAGGTAATGGAAATAACCATCTGGCAGAAGCTAACATGCAAAGCAGTGTTAGCTGTTTTTGAAGACAACCTCACCACATTGACCAATGTAAAACTATACCATCATCGTTACGACCAGGAATACGACTTTCCCGAAGCGGATCCTGTGTTTTGCCCACCACCCAGGACAATGGATCGGATCCCAGCCGGCGAACCTAAACAACCTCGCCGTAAAAGGGGCAAACGAAGCGGTCTTCTGGTCAGGCCCCGGAGTCGGGCACATCGCGCACCACTCCCTAGCATACTACTACGCTAATGTCCAGTCTCTTGACAAAAAGGTTGATGAAATCCGAGCAAGGGTAGCATTCCAGAGAGACATCAGAGACTGTAATGTTCTTTGCTCCACGGAAACATGGCTCACTCGAGACACGCTATCGGAGTCTGTGCAGCCAGCTGGTTTCTTCACGCATCGCGCCGACGGAACAACCATCTTTCTGGTAAGAAGAGGGGCGGGGGGGTATGCCTTATGATTAACGAAACGTGGTGTGATCATAACAACATCCAGGAACTCAAGTCCTTCTGTTCACCTGACTTAGAATTTCTCACAATCAAATGTCGACCGCATTATCTACCAAGAGAATTCTCTTCGATTATAATCACAGCCGTATATATTCCCCCCGAAGCAGACACATTGATGGCCCTGAATGAACTTTATTTGACTCTATGTAAACTGGAAACCACATATCCTGAGGCTGCATTCGTTGTAGCTGGGGATTTTAACAAGGCTAATCTGAAAACAAGACTCCCTAAATTCTCTCACCATATCGATTGTGCAACCAGGGCTGCTAAAACCCTGGATCATTGTTATTCCGCAACGCATATAAGGCCCTCCCCCGCCCTCCTTTCGGAAGAGCTGACTACGACTCCATTTTGTTGCTTCCAGCCTATAGACACAAATTAAAACAGGAAGCTCCGGCGCTCAGGTCTGTTCAAAGCTGGTCCGACCAATCTGATTCCACGCTTCAAGACTGCTTCGACCACGTGGATTGGGATATGTTCCGCACTGGGTCCAACAACAACATTGACGAATACGCTGATTCGGTGAGCGAGTTCATTAGAAAGTGCATCGGTGATGTCGTACCCACAGCAACTATTGAAACATTCCCAAACCAGAAACAGTGGATTGATGGCAGCATTTGCGCGAAACTGAAACTTTAAACCAGGGCAAGGTGACCGGAAACATGACCGAATACAAACAGTGTAGCTATTCCCTCCGCAAGGCAATCAAACAAGCTAAGTGTCAGTATAGAGACAAAGTAGAGTTGCAATTCAACGGCTCAGACACAAGAGGTATGTGGCAGGGTCTACAGTCAATCATGGATTACAAAAACAAAACCAGCCCCGTCGCGGACCAGGATGTCTTGCTCCCAGACAGACTAAATAACGTCTTTGCTCGTTTTGAGGACAATACAGTGCCACTGACATGACCCGCTACCAAAACCTGCGGACCTGCTTTGAGAGACTAGTCAAGGACCATATCACTTTGATAGAGGAATTTTAAATTCCCTTATGTTTTATTGCCAAAACCAATTTAATTCGCACTCATTTCTAATTCATGATAAGTTGTAAGTTTATCATTTGTATGAATTAGTAAGAGACCAGTCTTAAAAAACAAGTTCAGCATTTATTCTTGATGAGTACTGACCCAAAATACAAAGAACATTACATTTTAAAAGAAAGAAGACATAAAATGACGTCATCAGTTTCACACCCTCTCCCAGCATTACAATGGCGTAGTATTCGGTCCTGGAGATAGTTTCACTCCCCACATAAACTACATTCCAACCTGTCTAAAGGATAAATTCTCCCTTAATGGAATCCAACCAAAACATTCTTATCTGTTTGAAAACCTATCTTATCCCTCCTTCCTCAACTTTCCCAGGAGACACAGACACAATTAATTTCTCCTTACATTTTTAGTAACAGTACAATTAAGAACTCATATTTTTCAAATAATAACATAATAGTATTAGCATGAATGGTTCTAATCATTAAAGTATACATAATTGATCATCTAAACTATATTTTCCTCTATCACACTTCCACCCTACCTGACACCCACTCCAATACCTATGTGAGAATGCTGTTCATCGACTACAGCTCAGCATTTAACACAATAGTACCCTCCAAACTCATCATCGCCCTGGGTCTCGACGCGCCCTGTGCAACTGGGTACTGGACTTCCTGACCCACAGGTGGTGAGGGTAGGTAACAACATCTCCACCCCGCTGATCCTCAACACTGGGGACCCACAAGGGTGCATTCTGAGCCCTCTCATGTACTCCCTGTTCACCCACAACTGCGTGGCCATGCACGCCTCCAACTTAATCATCAAGTTTGCAGACGACACTACAGTGGTAGGCTTGATTACCAACAACGACAAGACGGCCTACAGGGAGGAGGTGAGGGCCCTCTGAGGGTGGTGTCAGGAAAATAACCTCACACTCAACGTCAACTAAACAAAGGAGATGATCGTGGACTTCAGGAAACAGCAGAGGGAGCACCCCCCCTATCCACATCGATGGGACAGTAGTGGAGAGGGTAGTACGTTTTAAGTTCCTCGGCATACACATCACAAACAAACTGAATTCGTCCAGATGCACAATCGAGACCATCCTGTCGGGCTGTATCACCGCCTGGTATGGCAACTGCTCCGCCCACAACCGTAAGGCTCTCCAGAGGGTAGTGAGGACTGCACAACGCATCACCGGGGGCAAACTACCTGCCCTCCAGGACACCTACACCACCCGTTGTTACAGGAAGGCCATAAAGATCATCAAGGACATCAACCACCCGAACCACTGCCTGTTCACCCCGCTATCATCCAGAAGGCGAGGTCAGTACAGGTGCATCAAAGCTGGGACCGAGAGACTGAAAAACAGCTTCTATCTCAAGGCCATCAGACTGTTAAACAGCCACCACTAACATTGATTGGCTGCTTCCAACATACTGACTAAACTCCAGCCACTTTAATAATGGAAATTGATGTAAAAAATGTATCACTAGCCACTTTAAACAATGCCACTTAATATAATGTTTACATACCCTGATGTGTACAGATGTGTAAATTGATGTGTATAGTGTATATTGATGTGAGGTCATCTGTAAAGGAGACCATGGTCTCAGCATGACTCAGCATGACTCCCTGTCAAAATAAAGTTGAAATAAAAACATGCCAGGGTCACCCCTAGTTCAGTGTCTCTTCCTGTGACTGCTTCCCTGCCGAGATGGTATCAGTGCCAGGGAGAGTGCTGATGCACTGTGAAATGAATTAGTGCCCCTGGCAGGTCATTATAGCTGCGACGTGGCTAAGGCTAATCTGGCTGTCTACAGGGCAGTGGGTCCTTGGGATGGATCACCTAAGTGTTTTACCTCCTGACGCTCATCTGTGCTAATGGTGTTGTCACAGCTCTGGCGTTTTATGGCCACCGTGTGCAATTCCAATGCAAACACTGTGCGGAGGCATCCATAATTCAATAGTTTTACGATACTTGCATAAAAAGGGCAGAATTTAAGTTTACAAGGAGGGAAACAGCTCGTGCTGATATCTTTAGAAAGTGATTTCTTATTTCATGGAAAGCAAAGAAGTGGATCCCGGATTTCATGAGAGCCATATCAAAGAAAAATCTTAATTCTGCCTGTTAAATGCTTGCATACATAAACATGACGTGGACATGCTGCTATGATGCATTCAGGTATCGTCATGACACTTGTTGGTCGTTCATTAGAGCTTTTTATATGGATACTAATGGGCTAGGTTATGATATTCATCCACGCATTTGATAAGTTCCGTGACCTTTATCACTATCACTTGGGATAGCTTTCTGAAAAGCTTTGTACATGGCAGCAGAACTGATATCATCATGTCCATCTTTAAAACATTAGGAACAACTTCCTAATATTGATTTGCACCCCCCTCAGAACAGCCTAAATTAGTCGGGGGCATGGATTCTACAAGGTTGCGAAAGTGTTCAACGGGGATGCTGGCCCATGTCGACTCCAATGCTTCCCACAGTCAAGTTGCCTGTATTTCATTTTCAGGAAACTGCTGAGCATGAAAAACCCAGCAGCGTTGCAGTTCTTGACACAAACCGGTGTGCCTGGCACCTACTACCATAACCCTGTTTAAAGGCCCTTCAATATTTGTCTTGCACATTCACCCTCTGAATGACACACATACACAATTCATGTCTCAATTGTCTCGAGGCTTAAATATCCTTCTTTAACCTGTATCCTCCCCTTCATCTGCACTGATTGAAGTAGATTTAACAAGTGACATCAATAAGGGATCACAGCGTTCACCAGGATTCACCTGGTCAGTCTATGTCATGGAAAGAGCATGTTTTGTAAACTCAGTGTATTTAGTCATCCCTTTCTCCCATTCACCCCTTCCAGACCACTGGCTGCTTTTGTTTATCTGAGCCCTCATGCAGGGAGGAAATAGCTTTATTTCATTATTGAGAAAATATGGAGATGTATCCCTGGCTTCTCACCTGGCAGGAGCTCCTGCTAGGGGTCTAAGGCATAATTACCAGAGTGAGCCTATTGTTCAGTCCTCTATTAGGCCCTTTGTGTACCTGAGGGTTAGCTCATTGTGTGCTGAAGGATTGTTCCGTTTCTGTGGAAACCAGGGATGAAAAGCTAACCAGGGATATTGCCATCCTTCATCCTTTCTGATCTGCCATAGCTTAAAGGTAAAGCTGTGGTGTTTAACTATTACTGGTATCCCCTGTCAGCGAATCATTAACAACATTATTAGATACAGTATGTCCCCTGTTACCATTGATATGACTTACATGATCACAGTAAATGGACTGAATTGGACTGAGTTGCTGAATTGAAGCAGCCGTCATTGAAAATAATTGGCCTAAACATTTCCTAATCCATGAATCAAATTCGGAACTGTCAGCGTTAAAAACGGATTGACCTCAAGCCCAATCAACTGTAATCAATTGACAGTGGTAAGGGTAGATATATACTCCTTTCTGAGGACTGTGTTATTGATTGATTGACAGGGAAGAAAGTGCTTTATTCCTTCCTCTGGATCGTCTTAGTGTGGCCAGTCTCTTAAAATGTCACTTGCACATGTCAGAGTGTCTCACATCTCAGCTCCCCGCTAAAATCACCAACCTCCACCTCTCAGCACTTTTGCTGTATACCTTCAGAGGAACTGTTTTCTCTCTCCACTGAAGTCTCAGTAGTAAACAGATGTGACGGGGCGTGTAAACACAGAGTGCTAAGCACTTAAAGGAGTCACCCAAATAGAGAGAAACTCTGTCCCAGTTGAGGAAAAAGTAACAGGCAAGTGTCGGAGTGATTCTTTTTTTTGCGTTGACCTCATTGTCAATACAGATTAAGAATCCCGGGATCTGCGTCAAGCACTGAATTAAGTTCCTTGAAGGCAAACTGAGCCTCAGGCTTCTGGATTAAGAGAAAGTGTTCAAAACTATTCCAAGTACTTTCAAATAATAACATGAAATACACATGATAAATGCATTAATTTGTATGGGTCACTTATAGGTTCAGGTTCAGTAGAAATCCTTGCAAATGAAAAATCAGTAGCATGCATTAAAATACTGAAGCAATGTCAGTAGCAATGTCAACCTACAAAGTATTACATGGGCTTGCTCCTACCTATCTTTCCCATTTGGTCCTGCCGTATATACCTACATGTACGCTACGGTCACAAGACACAGGCCTCCTAATTGTCCCTAGAATTTCTAAGCAAACAGCTGGAGGCAGGGCTTTCTCCTATAGAGCTCCATTTTTATGGAATGGTCTGCCTACCCATGTGAGAGACGCGGACTCGGTCTCAACCTTTAAGTCTTTACTGAAGACTCATCTCTTCAGTAGGTCCTTCTTATTGAGTGTAGTCTGGCCCAGGACTGTGAACGTGAACGGGAAGGCTCTGGAGCAACTAACAGCCCTTGCTGTCTCTGCCTGGCCGGTTCCCCTCTCTCCACTGGGATTCTCTGCCTCTAACCCTATTACAGGGGCTGAGTCACTGGCTTGGCCTCCCCCCCCCCCCCCTTGGGTTGTGCCGTGGTGGAGATCTTTGTGGGCTATACTCGGCCTTGTCTCAGGATGGTAAGTTGGTGGTTGAAGATATCCCTCTAGTGGTGTGGGGGCTGTGCTTTGGCAAAGTGGGTGGGGCCACAGTGTCTCCTGACCCCTCCTGTCTCAGCCTCCAGTAATTATGCTGCAGTAGTTTATGTGTATGGGGGGCTAGGGTCAGTCTGTTATATCTGGAGTACTTTTCCTGTCTTATCCGGTGTCCTGTGTGAATTTAAGTATGCTTTCTCTAATTCTCTCTTTCATTCTCTCTTTTTTTCTCTCTTTCTTTCTCTTTCTTTCTCTCTCTCTGAGGACCTGAGCCCTAGGACCATGCCTCAGGACTACCTGGCATGATGACTTCTTGCTGTCCCCAGTTCACCTGGCCGTGCTGCTGCTCCAGTTTCAACTGTTCTGCCTGTGGCTATGGAACCCTGACCTGTTCTCCGGACTTGCTAACCAGACCTGCTGTTTTAAACTCTCCAGCGAGAGCAGGAGCGGTAGAGATACTCTTAATGATCGGCTATGAAAAGCCAACTGACATTTACTCCTGAGGTTCTGACTTGTTGCACCCTCGACAACTACTGTGATTATTATTATTTGACCATGCTGGTCATTTATTAACATTTGAACATCTTGGCCATGTTCTGTTATGATCTCCACCCGGCACAGCCAGAACCATAGTCTGGTTCCTCTCTAGGTTTCTTCCTAGGTTTTGGCCTTCCTAGGGAGTTTTTCTTAGCTACCTTGCTTCTACACCTGCATTGCTTGCTGTTTGGGGTTTTAGGCTGGGTTTCTGTAGAGCAATTTGAGTTATCAGCTGATGTAAGAAGGGCTATATATATAAATGTGATTTGATTTGTAAGGTTCTATCTGTGGTTGAGCATTGACAAATCCACAGAAAGTACAAAAAAACTGTCCTCAGTATATCTCCCGTAGCTTTGATTGGACTGATCATGTCAAGTCATACTTTCAGCTTGCAAGCTAGATAAGCTGTCGTCATGAATCATGTCGACAATCTACTAGCAAATAATTTTCAATCCTCGTGATATGAAGATAAATTAGAAATAAAACATCTCAGTAACATATTTTTCCAGTTCATATTGTGAGGGATGATTTGCGCAATGCGCTTTCCTTCCTTTTTAGACTACATAATTAAATACATCAAATGGTAGGCTAAATGCTAACTGCTGTGTCGGCTCTAAATCTCTCTCTCTGTGGTGACTTAAAGAAGAGTAAAGTTAAGGCCTCAACATCTATCTGAATTGATGTCGCTGTCGATTTCTAAAGTGCTAAACAAATAGGCCTGCCTCGTCGCTGCTCGTTTGCTTTCCCTTGCTTATACTGAGAGCTAAGTGTTAATGACATAAGAACAGATCATTTGACTTTACTGAACATAAAATGGTAATAATGTTTGTGTATGGTCAAAACTCATGTCTGCATGCGTTATTATTGAAGGAGAATGCAGTTCTTATCGAGTTACACAAATCCACAACGAGTCAGTAGAAACCATATTTATTTAAGCAAGTCAGTCATATAAGCTATGGTTTGTATATTAGGCTGAATGAACTGTATCGCTGTCAGACGAGGCTCCCCTGATAGCCAGGTGTAGCAGCGGTAAGGATTCACTCCGTGTGTAACATCGTTCCTCTGTTGTAAGAAGAGAGTCAGACCGAAATGCAGCGTGTAGGTTACATTTACTTTTACATTTAAGTCATTTAGCAGACGCTCTTATCCAGAGCGACTTACAAATTGGTGCATTCACCTTATGACATCCAGTGGAACAGTCACTTTACAATAGTGCATCTAAATCTTAAAGGGGGGGGAATACTTATCCTATCCTAGGTATTCCTTAAAGAGGTGGGGTTTCAGGAAGGTGGTGATTGACTCCGCTGTCCTGGCGTCGTGAGGGAGTTTGTTCCACCATTGGGGGGCCAGAGCAGCGAACAGTTTTGACTGGGCTGAGCGGGAGCTGTACTTCCTCAGTGGTAGGGAGGCGAGCAGGCCAGAGGTGGATGAACGCAGTGCCCTTGTTTGGGTGTAGGGCCTGATCAGAGCCTGGAGGTACTGAGGTGCCGTTCCCCTCACAGCTCCGTAGGCAAGCACCATGGTCTTGTAGCGGATGTGAGCTTCAACTGGAAGCCAGTGGAGAGAACGGAGGAGCGGGGTGACGTGAGAGAACTTGGGAAGGTTGAACACCAGATGGGCTGCGGCGTTCTGGATGAGTTGAAGGGGTTTAATGGCACAGGCAGGGAGCCCAGCCAACAGCGAGTTGCAGTAATCCAGACGGGAGATGACAAGTGCCTGGATTAGGACCTGCGCCGCTTCCTGTGTGAGGCAGGGTCGTACTCTGTGGATGTTGTAGAGCATGAACCTGCAGGAACGGGCCACCGCCTTGATGTTGGTTGAGAACGACAGGGTGTTGTCCAGGATCACACCAAGGTTCTTAGCACTCTGGGAGGAGGACACAATGGAGTTGTCAACCGTGATGGCGAGATCATGGAACGGGCAGTCCTTCCCCGGGAGGAAGAGCAGCTCCATCTTGCCGAGGTTCAGCTTGAGGTGGTGATCCGTCATCCACACTGATATGTCTGCCAGACATGCAGAGATGCGATTCGCCACCTGGTCATCAGAAGGGGGAAAGGAGAAGATTAGTTGTGTGTTGTCTGCATAGCAATGATAGGAGAGACCATGTGAGGTTATGACAGAGCCAAGTGACTTGGTGTATAGCGAGAATAGGAGAGGGCCTAGAACAGAGCCCTGGGGGACACCAGTGGTGAGAGCGCGTGGTGAGGAGACAGATTCTCGCCACGCCACCTGGTAGGAGCGACCTGTCAGGTAGGACGCAATCCAAGCGTGGGCCACGCCGGAGATGCCCAACTCGGAGAGGGTGGAGAGGAGGATCTGATGGTTCACAGTATCGAAGGCAGCCGATAGATCTAGAAGGATGAGAGCAGAGGAGAGAGAGTTAGCTTTAGCAGTGCGGAGCGCCTCCGTGATACAGAGGAGAGCAGTCTCAGTTGAATGACTAGTCTTGAAACCTGACTGATTTGGATCAAGAAGGTCATTCAGAGAGAGATAGTGGGAGAGCTGGCCAAGGACGGCATGTTCAAGAGTTTTGGAGAGAAAAGAAAGAAGGGATACTGGTCTGTAATTGTTGACATCGGGGTGCAACTCTCGCTCTTTTGAAGACTGAAGGGACGTAGCCAGCGGTCAGTGATGAGTTGAGGGATCGAGTGTAGGTTTTTTCAGAAGGGGTGCAACTCTCGCTCTCTTGAAGACTGAAGGGACGTAGCCAGCGGTCAGTGATGAGTTGATGAGCGAGGTGAGGTAAGGGAGAAGGTCTCCGGAAATGGTCTGGAGAAGAGGGAGGGGATAGGGTCAAGCGGGCAGGTTGTTGGGCGGCCGGCCGTCACAAGACGCGAGATTTCATCTGGAGAGAGAGGGGAGAAAGAGGTCAGAGCACAGGGTAGGGCAGTGTGAGCAGAACCAGCGGTGTCGTTTGACTTAGCAAACGAGGATCGGATGTCGTCGACCTTTTTTCAAAATGGTTGACGAAGTCATCTGCAGAGAGGGAGGAGGGGGGAGGGGGAGGAGGATTCAGGAGGGAGGAGAAGGTGGCAAAGAGCTTCCTGGTAGAAAGTGGCTTTAGCAGCAGAGACAGAGGAGGAAAATGTAGAGAGGAGGGAGTGAAAGGATGCCAGGTCCGCAGGGAGGCGAGTTTTCCTCCATTTCCGCTCGGCTGCCCGGAGCCCTGTTCTGTGAGCTCGCAATGAGTCATCGAGCCACGGAGCGGGAGGGGAGGACCGAGCCGGCCTGGAGGATAGGGGACATAGAGAGTCAAAGGATGCAGAGAGGAGGGTTGAGGAGGCAGAATCAGGAGATAGGTTGGAGAAGGTTTGAGCGGAGGGAAGAGATGATAGGATGGAAGAGGAGAGAGTAGCGGGGGAGAGAGAGCGAAGGTTGGGACGGCGCGATACCATCCGAGTAGGGGCAGTGTGGGAGGTGTTGGATGAGAGCGAGAGGAAAAAGGATACAAGGTAGTGGTCAGAGACTTGGAGGGGAGTTGCAATGAGGTTAGTGGAAGAACAGCATCTAGTAAAGATGAGGTCGAGCGTATTGCCTGCCTTGTGAGTAGGGGGAAGGTGAGAGGGTGAGGTCAAAAGAGGAGAGGAGTGGAAAGAAGGAGGCAGAGAGGAATGAGTCAAAGGTAGACGGTAGTGGGGAGGTTAAAGTCGCCCAGAACTGTGAGAGGTGAGCCGTCCTCAGGAAAGGAGCTTATCAAGGCATCAAGCTCATTGATGAACTCTCCGAGGAACCTGGAGGGCGATAAATGATAAGGATGTTAAGCTTGAAAGGGCTGGTAACTGTGACAGCATGGAATTCAAAGGAGGCGATAGACAGATGGGTAAGGGGAGAAAGAGAGAATGACCACTTGGGAGAGATGAGGATCCCGGTGCCACCACCCCGCTGACCAGAAGCTCTCGGGGTGAGCGAGAACACGTGGGCGGACGAAGAGAGAGCAGTAGGAGTAGCTGTGTTGTCTGTGGTGATCCATGTTTCCGTTAGTGCCAAGAAGTCGAGGGACTGGAGGGAGGCATAGGCTGAGATGAACTCTGCCTTGTTGACCGCAGATCGGCAATTCCAGAGGCTACCGGAGACCTGGAACTCCACGTGGGTCGTGCGCGCTGGGACCACCAGATTAGGGTGGCCGCGGCCATGCGGTGTGGAGCGTTTGTATGGTCTGTGCAGAGAGGAGAGAACAGGGATAAACAGACACATAGTTAACAGGCTACAGAAGAGGCTACGCTAATGCAAAGGAGATTGGAATGACAAGTGGACTACACGTCTCGAATGTTCAGAAAGTTAAGCTACGTAGCAAGAATCTTATTGACTAAAATGATTAAAATGATACAGTACTGCTGAAGTACTGCTGAAGTAGGCTCGCTGGCAGTGGGTGCGTTGTTGACACTACACTAATCAAGTCGTTCCGTTGAGTGTAATAGTTTCTACAGTGCTGCTATTCGGGGGCTAGCTGAATGACAACGGTACATGAAATGACAACGGTACATGAAATAACTGAATTACGAAAACAACAAACGGAACGTGAAACCTATTACAGCCTATCTGGTGACAAACACAGAGACAGGAACAAACACCCACAAAATACAAAGCGCACTCAGGCTACCTAAATACGGTTCCCAATCCGAGACAACAAGAATCACCTGACTCCAATTGAGAATCGCCTCAGGCAGCCAAGCCTAACTAGACACACCCCTAATCATACACAATCCCAATTAATACAAACCCCAATACGGAACACAACATATAAACCCATGTCACACCCTGGCCTACCCAAACATATAACAAAAACACAAAAACAATGACCAAGGCGTGACACCGTGGTGCTGGAAGGAAAGCTATTGTGGGAACTGTTTGACACCGTCGTAGTGCATTTCATGTATTGTTAAGTGTTGTGTAGTGGCTTCGCTGGCATGCATCTAAAAAAATGGTTCCGTTTGCCCCAAATGCTAGAATTGCCACTGAAATGGATAAATAAGCTCAACATGTGAGGTGAAGAAATTTCCTAAAATGGACACTATAATCCTTGGAGGCAAAGAAATTCCATAGTGAGAAAAAGAGCCTGCAGTTGTCATTCTGTTGAAATGGGTTTTGAAAGTACA
Organism: Oncorhynchus gorbuscha; assembly: GCF_021184085.1. Classification (NCBI taxonomy): domain Eukaryota; kingdom Metazoa; phylum Chordata; class Actinopteri; order Salmoniformes; family Salmonidae; genus Oncorhynchus; species Oncorhynchus gorbuscha. The sequence goes on along the minus strand of NC_060190.1, from coordinate 25,981,872 downwards.
TCATATATCCACATACTCATCAGAGTCGGGGCTTGCAAGTTTGGTTAAGTGTTTTATTAGATAACTATTTTTGTTCATAATTTTGGGGAGTGGGGTACAAGTTACAATAATGCAATTGTGATTGTTAAGTGTTATATATATATATATCAGAACTCTCTGGAGGAATGAGTCCATTCCAGGACCAGGCAGCGGACAGCGTCTGGGACAAACATCCGGTTAGCCGTGGTGAAGCGATGTTTAAAGGTTGAGACCGTGTCTGTGTCTCTCACATGGATAGGCAGACCATTTCATCAAAATTGAGATCTATAGGAGAATGCCCTGCCTCCAGCTGTTTGCTTAGAAATTCTAGGGACAATTAGGAGGCCTGCGTCTTATGACCATAGTATACGTGTTGGTATGTATGGCAGGACCAAATCGGAAAGATAGGTAGGAGCAAGCCCATGTAACGCTTTGTAGGTTAGCAGTAAAACCTTGAAATCAGCCCTAGCTTTAATAGGAAGCCAATATAGAGAGGCTAGCACTGTAGTAATATGATCATATTTTGGGGCTCTAGTTAAGATTCTAGCAGCCGTGTTTATTTCGTGCTTTATCCGGGTAGCCGGAAAGTAGAGCATTGCAGTAGTCTATTCTAGAAGTGACAAAAGCATGGATACATTTTTCTGCATAATTTTTGGACAGAAGGTATCTGATTTTTGCAATGTTATGTAGATGGGAAAAAAGCTGTCCTTGAAACAGTCTTGATATGTTTGTCAAAAGAGAGATCAGGGTCCAGAGTAACGCCGAGGTCCTTCACAGTTTAATTTGAGACGACTGTACAACCATCAAGATTAATTGTCAGATTGAACAGAAGATCTCTTTGTTCCTTGGGACCTAGAACTAGCATCTCTGTTTTGTCTGAGTTTAAAAGTAAAACATTTTCTGCCATCCACTTCCTTATGTCTGAAACACAGGCTTCCAAGGAGGGCAATTTTGGGGCTTCACCATGTTTCATCGAAATGTACAGCTGTGTATCGTCCGGAAAACAGTGAAAGTTAACATTGTGTTTCCGAATGGCATCCCCAAGAGGTAAAATTTATAGTGAAAACAATAGTGGTCCTAAAACGGAACCTTGAGGAACACCGAAATTTACAGTTGATTTGTCAGAGGACAAACCATCCACAGAGACAAACTGATATCTTTCCGACAAATAAGATCTAAACCAGGCCAGAACTTGTCCATGTAGACCAATATTGGTTTCCAATCTCTCCAAAAGAATGTGGTGATCGACTGTATCAAAAGCAGCGCTAAGGTCATGGAGCACGAGGACAGATGCAGAGCCTTGGTCTAATGCCATTAAAGGTAATTTACCACTTTCACGAGTGCAGTCTCAGTGCTATGATGGGGTCTAAAACCAGACTGAAGCATTTCATATACATTGTTTCTCTTCAGGAAGGCAATGAGCTGCTGCACAACAGCTTTTTCATATATTTTTTTTAGAGAAATGGGAGATTCGATATAGGCCGGTAGTTTTAAAAATATTTTCTGGGTCAAGGTTTGGCTATTTCAAGAAAAGCTTTATTACTGCCATGTTAAGTGAGTTTGGTACACATCATGTGGATAGGGAGCTGTTTATTATATTAAACATAGGAGGGCTAAGTACAGGAAGCAGCTCTTTCAGTAGTTTAGTTGGAATAGGGTCCAGTATGCAGCTTGAAGGTTTAGAGGCCATTAATATTTTCATCAATGTGTCAAGAGATATAGTACTAAAAAACTTGAGTGTCTCCCTTGATCCTAGGTCCTGGCAGTGTTGTGCATACTCAGGACAACTGAGCTTTGGAGAAATATGCAGATTTAAAGAGGAATCCGTAATTTGCTTTCTAATAATCATAATCCTTTCGTCAAATAAATTCATGAATTTATCATTGCTTTTTAGTTAGCTTAGCGACAGTTTCAAAAATACATTTTGGATTGTTCTTATTCTCCTCAATTAGTTTGAAAAAATAAGATGATCGAGCAGCAGTAAGGGCTCTTCGATACTACACCTAGATCGTCTTTCCAAGCTATTCGGAAGACTTCCCGTTTGGTGTAACGCCATTCCATTCCAATTTTCTGGAAGCTTGCCTCAGGGCTCGGGTATTTTCTGTATACAAGGAAGCTAGTTTCTTAAGACAAATGTTTTTTTGTTTTTAGGGGTGCGACTGCATCTAGGGTATTACGCAAGGTTAAATGTGGTTCCTCAGTTAGGTTGTTAACCAATTTTTGTACTCTGACGTCCTTCGGTAGGTGGAGGGAGTCTGGAAGGGCATCTAGGAATCTTTAGGTTATCCAATAATTTATAGCACGGCTTTTGATGATCCTTGGTCAGGGTCTAAACAGATTATTTGTTGCGATTTCAAACATAATAAAATGGTGGTCGATAGTCCAGGATTATGAGGAAAAACATTAAATTAAGATCTACAATATTTATTCTACGGGACAAAACTAGGTTCTGAGTATGACTGTGCCAGTGATTAGGTCCAGAGACATGTTGGACAAAACCCACTGAGGCGATAATGGGTCCGAAAGCCTTTTGGAGTGGGACTGTGGATTTTCCATGTGAATACTAAAGTCACCAAAAATGTGATTATTACCTGCCATGACTACAAGGTTCGAAAGGAATTCAGAGAACTCAGTGAGGAATGCTGGATACAGCCCAGGAGGCATGTAAACAGTAGCTGTAAAGAGTGATTGAGTAGGCTAAATATATTTCATGACTAGAAGCTCAGACGAAAACGCAGTCATTTCTTTTGTTGGTCATTTGAAATTTGGTATTGTAAATGTTAGCAACACCTCCGCCTTTGCGGGATGCACGGGGGATATGGTCACTAGTGTAACCAGGAGGAGAGCCCTCATTTAACACAGTATATTCAACAGGCTTAAGCCATGTTTCAGTCATGCCAATCACATCAAGAATATGATCAGTGATTAGTTCATTGACTATGACTGCCTTGGAAGTGAGGGAGTAGCCATATTTTGAGATGTGAAATATCACAATCTCTTTCAATAATGACAGGAATGGAGGAGGTCTTTATTCCAGTGAGATTGCTAAGAAGAACACCGCCATGTTCAGTTTTGCCAAACCTAGATCGAGGCACAGACACGGTCTCAATGGGGATAGCTGAGCTGACAACACTGACTGTGCTACTGGCAGACTCCTATAAGCTGACAGGCTAACAGCCTGCTGCCTGGCCTGCACCCTATCTCATTGTGGAGCTAGAGGAGTTAGAGCCCTGTCAATGTTCATAGATAAGATGAGAGTGAGTCCATCACTCCTCAGCAGGCCAGACTTGGTCCTGTGTGTGGGTGAGTCCCAGAAAGAGGGACAATTATCTACAAATTCTATCCTTTGGGAGGGGCTGAAAACAGTTTTCAACCAGCGATTGAGTTCTGAGATTCTGCTGTAGAGCTCATCACTCCCCTTAACTGGGAGCAGGCCAGAGACAATTACTCGATGCCGACACATCTTTCTTGCTGATTTACACGCTGCTATGTAGCTATGTAGCGCTTGGTGACCTCTGACTGTTTCATCCTAGCATCGTTGGTGCCGACGTGGATAACAATATCCCTATACTCTCTACACTCGCCAGTTTTAGCCTTAGCTAGCACCATCTTCAGATTAGCCTTAACGTCGGTAGCCCTGCCCCCTGGGAAACAGTGTATGATCGTTGGATGATCTTTTTAAGTCTAACTCTGCGGTTAATGGAGTCGCCAATGACTAGGGTTTTCAATTTGTCAGAGCTAATGGTGGGAAGCTTCGGCGTCTCAGACCCTGTAACGGGTGGAGGAGAGACCAGAGAAGGCTCAGCCTCTGACTCCGACTCATTTCTTAAATGGGGAGAACCGGTTGAATGTTTCTGTTGGCTGAATGAGCGACACCAGTTGAGCATTCCTACAGCATTTCCTTCCAGAAGCCATGAGAAAATTGTCTGGCTGTGGGGACTGGGAGAGGGGATTTATACTACTATCTGTACTTATTGGTGGCACAGACATGGTTTCATCCTTTCCTACACTTAAATTACCCTTGCCTAACGATTCTGTCTGAAGCTGGGCTTGCAGCACGGCTAACCTCACCATGAGGCGATCATTCTCCTGTATAGCGACTACAATTTAGAAGGCATAATGTTAATGTTACTACTTAGCTTCAGCTGGTGGAGGTCCTGTAGAACCATGTCCAGATAAAGCGCCCGGGGCGAAAAAGTTGAATGAAAAAAGTTGTCAGGTATCAAAGTAACATTAGCGACAAAGCGTACAGCAGCACGTAAACAAGTCCACAAGTTGTGACCGGAAATTTTGTGCCATGTGATGGTGTCAGTGATTTATTTCGAATTTAAGGCACACTTCCCCAGCATGGCTACCACAGCATTCTGCAGTGATACAGCATTCCATCTGGTTTGTGCTTAGTGGGACATCCCATCTGGTTTGTGCTTAGTGACCCAAAACACACCTCCGGGCTGTGTTAGGGCTATTTGACCAACATGGAGACTGATGGAGTTCTGTATCAGATGACCTGGCCTCCACAATCATCTGACCTCAACCCAATTGAGATGGTTTGGGAAGAATTCAACCGCAGAGTGAAGGAAAAACGGCCGATAAGTGATCAGCATATGTGGGAACTCCTTCAAGACTGTTGGAAAAGCATTCCTCATGAAGCTGGTGGAGAGAATGCCAAGAGTGTGCAAAGCTGTCATCAATGCAAAGGGTGGCTACTTTCAAGAATCTCAAATATAAAATAGATTTGGATTTGTTTAACACCTATTTGGTTACATCATGATTCATTCATTTCATAGTTTTTATGTCTTCACTATTATTCTACAATGTAGAAAATAGTAGAAAGAAAAACCCTGGAATGAGTAGGTGTGTCCAAACATTTGACTGGTACATTTGACATTGACCTACGTGCCTTGCCTTGCGTAGAATGTCAGATCTCAACGATTGGATAAGTATTTAACATCACCAGTAGCCATCCTTATGATATATAACTTGTCAAAAGTGCAATGTGACCACAAACAGAGATCTAAATATAATGATGAGATGACAATTTCTACACCCTAACAATGGGAGTCGTTGTCCCAAAAGCTGGAAGGCAGGCGAAAAACTTTAGGTCCAAAATATGGCATGGAAATGCATTGGATTTTGGACAGTTGATGGCGAGAGGTGCATTGTCTCTTCCTCTCTGCTGCAAAAGAGACCGGTCGGAATACCTGACTGAAATATGGAACTAATATAATATTTGGGGTAAATTAGTGGTGTTAGAATTGTTTGAAATGCGGGACATGATTGTTTGGTTGTGGAACAAAGGGCCAAAATGTGGGACTGTTCCACACAATACAAGACATGTGGTCACCCTAACCATATCCCTTATTTGATATGGTTCCCATATGCTTTTCCACCAAGTTTAGATTTGTAAACGAATAGAAAATAGAAGTGGGAGACTTATGCGAGCACTGCTCCAGATCACCTGATATCCTCCACAAGGGGTGAGAGAAGCATTTCGCTACACCTGCAATAGCATCTGATAGAAGTGTATATGTGACCAATAACATTTTATTTGAAGGGGGAGAGGGACAGAAGAGGGAGAGAGACCTGACTTGAGTCAAACTAAACTGTCTATCATACAGCAGGGCAGAGCATGTGTCCGACTCCAACCCCACACAACTGAATTGGTAAAAGCATAAATCATGAGCGCGCCGCTTACGAAACAGAGCTGTGAGGTCTCCGTGCCGAATCGGGCCGGTTCCACCCAACTAAATCCAGCAAAGTCACACAATCATCAGAAATATTTGCTCAACAAACCACACCACTGCACAACAACTGCGTTCAAGAAGAGAAAAAAGCACATTTGACCAGTTTCAATAGTCAATGCCATTACTATCCACAAGCTATTGTACATGGAGCACAAGCGTAGCCAACACATTAATATTGCAACATTATGACATTTTGTAACACAGCAAAACCCAATTAAAACATCCCCAAAAGGCATTGAATATAGAATATTAACTGCATGATGGTAGCTTATTAAACCATTGGTCTTACCTCACTGCTGGGCCAGGCGTGCCAGCAGTCATAAAACATCAATAGTGGCTGATAAAGGCATAAAACATCTGCGGGGCTGATAAAGGCCCTCATTAGGGCTTGTGTCCAGAATTTTACAGTGAACATGTATGAGGGACAGCTGTGTCAGCCTTTTCTCCTGCTCATTGTGCTGCATATCCACGTCTTTAGGTGGAGAAGGGTGAACGTCCTCTCCGAGGACCTGATAGAGATCAAAAGACGGGTTTCTACTTCTCTGAAGAGACCTCTCGGGACAGAGAGGACCTCTCGGGACCTCTCAACACCTGGGACAGTGATGGATTGGGTATTTTTTCTCCCAACATGTGGAGTTGGGAGATGGTGAGGTGAAGGGAGTCAAGCGACTGTGCATCCAGTTAAGTAATTTTGCTGCGTCAATGAGGGTTTTCTCACGTATTGCTGATATTCCTAGCCCTTCCTGGTCACATTTCTCTCTACTTCTGATTGCACCAGATCCATCAAATCAAATCAAATGTATTTATATAGCCCTTCTTATATCAGCTTATATCTCCAAGTGCTGTACAGAAACCCAGCCTAAAACCCCAAACAGCAAGCAGTGCAGGTGTAGAAACACAGTGGCTAGGAAAAACTCCCTAGAAAGGCCAAAACCTAGGAAGAAACCTAGAGAGGAACCAGGCTATGAGGGGTGGCCAGTCCTCTTCTGGCTGTGCCGGGTGGAGATTATAACAGAATATGGCCAAGATGTTCAAATGTTCATAAATGACCAGCATGGTCAAATAATAATAATCACGGTAGTTGGCGAGGGTGCAGCAAGTCAGCCCCTCAGGAGGAAATGTCAGTTGGCTTTTCATAGTCTATCATTAAGAGTATCTCCACCGCTCCTGCTGTCTCTAGAGAGTTAAAAACAGCAGGTCTGGGACAGGTAGCACGTCCGGTGAACAGGTCAGGGTTCCATAGCTTCAAAGACCTCGCGTCTCCACCTGAGTTCCACCTTTTCTGGTTCCACCATTTCGGTCTCCATTGCGTGGTGATAGCGGGCTGGGCTAACTCCTAGCCTACAGGAAGGAATGAACCGGAAACGTTCAATCATTTATTTTTGTAAATATCCCATGTTTTTTTTTCTTTTCCATGCCCTATTTATATCAATAATGCAACGGAAAATTTTAATATTTTTTTTATTGCAACAACACATTCTTACAGTTTTTCCATTTCACCACAAGGGGTGCTGCCACACCCCCAGGGTCCCTACTTCCCGCAGCAACAGTATGGTTAACATAGCTACTATTACTCAAGTTACATTGATGGGAAGTGAAGGTAGAGGCAGGGTAACTATGATGTAATAAACCTGGTTATTATATGGGTAATTTTCACAGAGAATCTTCCTCAGGCACAACATATTGTAATGACAAGCTGTGATGCTTTTATTCATTTTGATTTGATTTGAGAACCCCCCCCCATTCTCATATCTGGGTCTCAATCATTTTAATATCTCCCACCAACCCTTCATTAATAAAACAAGTTGTTAGAACCGACTCTCTTTCTCATCCTTTGAAATTATCGAGCCCTTTTCTGTTAATGTCACTTTGTCTATTTCACACACAAAAAAATTTTTATTTCAATGAGCACTCAAGTGAGAAACCACACCATTCACTTTGGATCATTTGAAATGTTAGTTGGCCATCAATTACTGAATCTCTGAGCACACATCCTTGAAATATAGAGTCACCCTGTGTAATCACTTCATTAGGTGCACATCTAGGTTGTTTTCAGCCTTCTGCAGGGCTCATCAGAAGGCGTGAGGTGTGAAAAATCGGTAAAAATTAGCAAAAGAAAATAAAGATATGGGGATGGAGAGGTAAGGAAGACGGGGTATAAATCAACAATGAAACTGCAGGTAAAGGCCCTCTGTTGCACTAAGGGCCCGATTCAGTCAGCTATGCCGAAATCCGCATAGCGGATGTTTTCACAGTGTCAGATGTGGAACTGAGTTAGACCTGTCAAATCCACAACGGCTCCCAGCATTATACCTAAAGCGGACACTGCCATTGGCTGCATTGAGTCCCATTGAAAGAAATCCGAACACTGGAAAATGTGAAATGAAATCTACACCTCGATTAGGCTGATAGAAATCCTCATTATTTTTGATTTTCAATTTGAACGACATTCTTTCTATATAGCCTACACTTTTAATGCGAGTGGGACGGGTGTGTCTTCATGACAATGATCACAAGAGGAGCTGCTCACTGATTTGACAGCTCCAACACAGTTCCCCCTCTAACAAAGAAAATGGAGGGATGAAGCAAGAGAAAGACATAGAGCTGGAGAATAGAGATTGATGTGGATTCTGAGATCGGACATATGAAGTTTGTATGTGAAAACTACTTCGAAGACACATACATTCAGTTGTTCCGAACACGTCACTAGTGCTAAAGAGGGAGGCTCGCTCGGCCAGCACATTCGCAGATCAAATGTGCTGCTGGAACGCCGATTAAGGTTGAACAGGGTTGAAAGTGTGAAAATACAAGCATAACACCACAATTCAAATCACTTCACCAAAATAAAGAACTCTGTACCATAGAAAAATCGATCAAAGTGGGTTAACACTAACTGCCTGGCCTTGCTACCCCCTTTTAAACACCAATGAGCAGCGATTTTGACTGCACCATTCTGTCTAATAAATACATTTCATATATGCTAATGTTAAATTGTCCTTTTGTTATGGATATGAAAAAAAAGAAGTATTTCAAAGAAAACAATAGCATTTTCACTAGTTTATGTTACTGTAGGCGGTCTGCTGCCGTGTGCTCAGGTGTGGAGTGCAAAGGAACAGGTTATTGTTGGGAAAAGTGATATTTAGCTCATCTCTTCAATTCCTAGAGTTATTTGGCAAATATAAGTGTTTTGTAAACCTCAGAATCCACTCTCTGATACTATATAGAGCAATTCAAATAATTACCTGCATGTGACTCTGTAGTAGGATTTGAAAAAGTTACTTTTTGGAATTTTGACAACTGCTTATAACACAAATTATGTCTGTGAGATCAAAACTCTAACACCATTCATGTGTGAAATAGACTTATTAAGGAAGGGTCAAGGATGGAGCGGGGCACAGATATTTCAATTCTAAATTCACATGCAGTCAAAATTGCTGCCTCAGCTCCATTTCCAAACTGTACCACCTCCCCTTACGTGTCAACCCAGCCAAGGTCAAAGGGAGATGAGAGAGTCTAAAGGGACACGCCTGGTGCACAAATTGATAATGTTTGTCGCGTAGTGGGAGTTGAGTGGAGACGAACGGATTCGGCTCAGTCAGTTCATTTCAGTTCAGTCAGTCCTTACCAGCTAGCTAGTTTATGTTTGTGGCTAAAACTAAAATTAGACACTTGTCTGCCGAAGTTGGAATTATTCAATTTTTATCTGAGTGATTATTATGACATATATTTTTTACAAAAATAGATTAAATGCTTAAAGGCTTTATCCCCCCTAAAATATTAATTAGCCACCCGTAAATAAATAAATATATCAGTCAATATATTTTCTCTGTGATTTCTTTTTTTCTTCCGTCAACCGTTCCATAGCATCTTAAACTGCTTACCAGGCAGGCACTAGGACCTGGGGGAGGCTAGGTCTACTTGTATCTAACATTTTGTTTAGCGTTAGCTACTGCTGTGGCTTGAGATTGCAAGCTAACAATAAACTGACAGGAAAAGGCTCTGACAGGACGGTTTCATGCAGATAGGCTATGATGAGAGAGAGAGAGAGAGAGAGAGAGAGAGAGAGAGAGAGAGAGAGAGAGAGAGAGAGAGAGAGAGAGAGAGAATTCACCACTATAGACTTTGGTCATAATCAAAGCTTTGTTAACCCATACATGTTTATGTAAGGCTGCCTATAAGTTATAGTGTAACAGACGTTGCGAGCTAGCTAACGGTAACGGTGTCTTTTAAATTCGACATAAGTTGTATGCCGATGAAATCTAGTTAATGTTGCATGTAATGTAGTTTTTGCTATCTGTGCCAGGCTATAAATGAGAAAGATGACGTAACATCATGCACATATATCTTCATACTCAATTGCTTTCATTCAGTAGGCCTCAATTTCTCTACTGTAGGCTAGCTAACGACTAACGTTAGATGGATATACGGAAACTCTTCAGGAGAGGCAGAGCCAGCAGCTCTGCCGAAGGCCAATGCGGTGAGAAATGAAGATTTTACCAGTTCAAACAAACAAATTAACACTTAAACTGATTAACCTATTCACCTATTAAGCCTTGAGTAAATATGAGTTTAATAACGATACATGTCAGAACACAGCAGACAAGAATGAGGGAAAGAAGCTGGAGTCTGTCAGGGTTGAGGGAGCATGTCTGATGAAGGTTAGTGCTAAAAAAACAAATGCAAGTAGATGTTTAAGCTTTCAATTCAATTTGTACAGCATATGACAGCATATGTCTTACTTTGTTAGTGTCACGCCCTGACCATAGTAAGCTGTTTTTTCTCTGTGTTGGTTGGGGTGTGATAGTGACTTGGGTGGGTGATCTAGGTGTTTTGTATTTCTATGGTGGCCTGATATGGTTCCCAATCAGAGGCAGCTGTTCATCGTTGTCTCTGATTGGGGATCATATTTAGGTAGCCATTTCCCCATTGTTATTTGTGGGATCTTGTCTACATTTAGTTGCCTGAGTGCACACCAGTAGCGTTTCGTTTGTGGTTTATAGTTTTGGTTTCAGTTTATTAAAATATGTGGAACTCTACTCATGCTGCGCCTTGGTCTACTCCTTTCAACGATTGTGACAGTTTGGCATAAATAAATTATGTTCATAATATCTTAAAGGGTCATGCAGAAAGAGAGGCTTCTATGCAAGGCAGAGATCAACATACAAGCTGTATAAGTGAGAGAGAGCAAGCATGCCCAGAGAAAGAGGAACAGCGAACAGATCCAGAGAGAGAGAGACAACAAACAGATCCAGACAGGGAGGGAGAACAAACCAATCCAGAGAGGGAGGGACAGCAAGCAGATCCAGAGAGGGAGGGCTAACAAACAGATCAAGACAGGGAGGAACAACAAACAGATCCAGACAGGGAGGGATAACAAACAGATCCAGAGAGAGGGGGACAACAAACAGATCCAGAGAAGGAGGGACAACAAACAGATCCAGAGAGGGAGGGACACAAACAGATCCAGAGAGAGAGGGACATCAAACAGATCCAGAGAGAGAGGGACAACAAACAGATCCAGAGAGGGAGGGACAACAAATAGATCCAGAAAGAGAGGGACAACAAACAGATCCAGAGAAGGAGGGACAACAAACAGATCCAGAGAGGGAGGGACACAAACAGATCCAGAGAGAGAGGGACAACAAACAGATCTTGATAGAGAGGGACTGCAAACAGATCCAGAGAGGGGGGGACAACAAACAGAACCAGAGAGGGAGGGACAACAAACAGATCCAGAGAAGGAGGGACAACAAACAGATCCAGAGAAGGAGGGACAACAAACAGATCCAGAGAGAGAGGGACAACAAACAGATCCAGAGAAGGAGGGACAACAAACAGATCCAGAGAGAGAGGGACAACAAACAGATCCAGAGAGGGAGGGACAACAAACAGATCCAGAGAGGGAGGGACAACAAACAGATCCAGAGAGGGAGGGACAACAAACAGATCCAGAGAGAGGGGGACAACAAACAGATCCAGAGAAGGAGGGACAACAAACAGATCCAGAGAGAGGGGGATAACAAACAGATCCAGAGAGGGAGGGACAACAAACAGATCCAGAGAGAGGGGGACAACAAACAGATCCAGAGAAGGAGGGACAACAAACAGATCCAGAGAGGGAGGGACAACAAACAGATCCAGAGAAGGAGGGACAACAAACAGATCCAGAGAGAGAGGGACAACAAACAGATCCAGAGAGAGAGGGACAACAAACAGATCCAGAGAGAGAGGGACAACAAACAGATCGAGAGAGTGAGGGACAACAAACAGATCCAGAGAGAGGGGGACAACAAACAGATCCAGAGAAGGAGGGACAACAAACATATCCAGAGAGGGAGGGACAACAAACAGATCCAGAGAAGGAGGGACAACAAACAGATCCAGAGGAGGAGGGACAACAAACAGATCCAGAGAGAGAGGGACAACAAACAGATCCAGAGAGGGAGGGACAACAAACAGATCCAGAGAGGGAGGGACAACAAACAGATCCAGAGAAGGAGGGACAACAAACAGATCCAGAGAGGGGGGGGACAACAAACAGATCCAGAGAGGGAGGGACAACAAACAGATCCAGAGAGGGAGGGACAACATACAGATCCAGAGAGGGAGGGACAACATACAGATCCAGAGAGGGAGGGACAACAAACAGATCCAGAGAGGGAGGGACAACAAACAGATCCAGAGAGGGAGGGACAACAAACAGATCCAGAGAGGGAGGGACAACAAACAGATCCAGAGAGGGAGGGACACAAACAGATCCAGAGAGAGAGGGACAACAAACAGATCCAGAGAGAGAGAGACAACAAACAGATCCAGAGAAGGAGGGACAACAAACAGATCCAGAGAGGGAGGGACACAAACAGATCCAGAGAGAGAGGGACAACAAACAGATCCAGAGAGAGAGGGACAACAAACAGATCTTGATAGAGAGGGACTGCAAACAGATCCAGAGAGGGTGGGGCAACAAACAAACAGATCCAGAGAGGGAAGGACAACAAACAGATCCAGAGAGGGAGGGACAACAAACAGATCCAGAGAGGGAGGGACAACAAACAGATCCAGAGAGGGAGGGACACAAACAGATCCAGAGAGAGAGGGACAACAAACAGATCCAGAGAGAGAGGGACAACAAACAGATCTTCATAGAGAGGGACTGCAAACAGATCCAGAGAGGGGGGGGTGGCAACAAACAGATCCAGAGAGGGAGGGACAACAAACAGATCCAGAGAGAGAGGGACAACAAGCAGATCCAGAGAGGGAGGGACAACAAACAGATCCAGAGAGGGAGGGATAACAAACAGATCCAGAGAGAGGGGGACAACAAACAGATCCAGAGAGAGTGGGACAACAAACAGATCCAGAGAGGGAGGGACAACAAACAGATCCAGAGAGGGAGGGACAACAAACAGATCCAGAGAGGGAGGGACAACAAACAGATCCAGAGAGGGAGGGACAACAAACAGATCCAGAGAAGGAGGGACAACAAACAGATCCAGAGAGAGGGGGACAACAAACAGATCCAGAGAAGGAGGGACAACAAACAGATCCAGAGAGGAGGGACAACAAACAGATCCAGAGAAGGAGGGACAACAAACAGATCCAGAGAAGGAGGGACAACAAACAGATCCAGAGAGGGAGGGACAACAAACAGATCCAGAGAGGAGGAGGGACAACAAACAGATCCAGATCCAGATCCAGAGGAGGGACAACAAACAGATCCAGAGAAGGAGGGACAACAAACAGATCCAGAGAGAGAGGGACAACAAACAGATCAAGAGAGGGAGGGACAACAAACAGATCCAGAGAGGGAGGGACAACACAGATCCAGAGAGGGAGGGACAACAAACAGATCCAGAGAGAGGGGGACAACAAACAGATCCAGAGAAGGAGGGACAACAAACAGATCCAGAGAGAGGGGGACAACAAACAGATCCAGAGAGGGAGGGACAACAAACAGATCCAGAGAGAGGGGGACAACAAACAGATCCAGAGAGAGGGGGACAACAAACAGATCCAGAGAAGGAGGGACAACAAACAGATCCAGAGAGGGAGGGACAACAAACAGATCCAGAGAAGGAGGGACAACAAACAGATCCAGAGAAGGAGGGACAACAAACAGATCCAGAGAGAGAGGGACAACAAACAGATCCAGAGAAGGAGGGACAACAAACAGATCCAGAGAGGGAGGGACAACAAACAGATCCAGAGAGGGAGGGACAACAAACAGATCCAGAGAAGGAGGGACAACAAACAGATCCAGAGAGGGAGGGACAACAAACAGATCCAGAGAGGGAGGGACAACAAACAGATCCAGAGAGAGGGGGACAACAAACAGATCCAGAGAAGGAGGGACAACAAACAGATCCAGAGAGAGGGGGACAACAAACAGATCCAGAGAGGGAGGGACAACAAACAGATCCAGAGAGAGGGGGACAACAAACAGATCCAGAGAGGGGGGACAACAAACAGATCCAGAGAGGGAGGGACAACAAACAGATCCAGAGAGGGAGGGACAACAAACAGATCCAGAGAAGGAGGGACAACAAACAGATCCAGAGAGGGAGGGACAACAAACAGATCCAGAGAGGGAGGGACAACAAACAGATCCAGAGAGGGAGGGACAACAAACAGATCCAGAGAAGGAGGGACAACAAACAGATCCAGAGAGGGAGGGACAACAAACAGATCCAGAGAAGGAGGGACAACAAACAGATCCAGAGAAGGAGGGACAACAAACAGATCCAGAGAAGGGAGGAACAGATCCAGAACAGGGAGGGACAACAAACAGATCCAGAGAGGGAGGGACAACAAACAGATCCAGAGAAGGAGGGACAACAAACAGATTCAGAGAGGGAGGGACAACAAACAGATCCAGAGAAGGAGGGACAACAAACAGATCCAGAGAAGGAGGGACAACAAACAGATCCAGAGAGAGAGGGACAACAAACAGATCCAGAGAGTGAGGGACAACAAACAGATCCAGAGAGGGAGGGACAACAAACAGATCCAGAGAAGGAGGGACAACAAACAGATCCAGAGAGGGAGGGACAACAAACAGATCCAGAGAGAGAGGGACAACAAGCAGATCCAGAGAGGGAGGGACAACAAACAGATCCAGAGAGGGAGGGACAACAAACAGATCCAGAGAGAGGGGGACAACAAACAGATCCAGAGACAACAAACAGATCCAGAGAAGGAGGGACAACAAACAGATCCAGACAGGGAGGGACAACAAACAGATCCAGAGAGGGAGGGACAACAAACAGATCCAGAGAGGAGGGACAACAAACAGATCCAGAGAGGAGGGACAACAAACAGATCCAGAGAGGAGGGACAACAAACAGATCCAGAGAAGGAGGGACAACAAACAGATCCAGAGAGGGAGGGACAACAAACAGATCCAGAGAAGGAGGGACAACAAACAGATCCAGAGAGGGAGGGACAACAAACAGATCCAGAGAAGGAGGGACAACAAACAGATCCAGAGAAGGAGGGACAACAAACAGATCCAGAGAGGGAGGGACAACAAACAGATCCAGAGAAGGAGGGACAACAAACAGATCCAGAGAGGGAGGGACAACAAACAGATCCAGAGAGGGAGGGACAACAAACAGATCCAGAGAGAGGGGGACAACAAACAGATCCAGAGAAGGAGGGACAACAAACAGATCCAGAGAGAGGGGGACAACAAACAGATCCAGAGAGGGAGGGACAACAAACAGATCCAGAGAGAGGGGGACAACAAACAGATCCAGAGAGAGGGGGACAACAAACAGATCCAGAGAGGGAGGGACAACAAACAGATCCAGAGAGGGAGGGACAACAAACAGATCCAGAGAAGGAGGGACAACAAACAGATCCAGAGAGGGAGGGACAACAAACAGATCCAGAGAGGGAGGGACAACAAACAGATCCAGAGAGGGAGGGACAACAAACAGATCCAGAGAGGAGGGACAACAAACAGATCCAGAGAAGGAGGGACAACAAACAGATCCAGAGAAGGAGGGACAACAAACAGATCCAGAGAAGGAGGAACAACAAACAGATCCAGAGAGGGAGGGACAACAAACAGATCCAGAGAGGGAGGGACAACAAACAGATCCAGAGAGGGAGGGACAACAAACAGATCCAGAGAAGGAGGGACAACAAACAGATCCAGAGAAGGAGGGACAACAAACAGATCCAGAGAGGGAGGGACAACAAACAGATCCAGAGAAGGAGGGACAACAAACAGATCCAGAGAGAGAGGGACAACAAACAGATCCAGAGAAGGAGGGACAACAAACAGATCCAGAGAAGGAGGGACAACAAACAGATCCAGAGAGAGAGGGACAACAAACAGATCCAGAGAGGGAGGGACAACAAACAGATCCAGAGAGGGAGGGACAACAAACAGATCCAGAGAGGGAGGGACAACAAACAGATCCAGAGAGGGAGGGGACAACAAACAGATCCAGAGAAGGAGGGACAACAAACAGATCCAGAGAGGGGGACAACAAACAGATCCAGAGAGGGAGGGACAACAAACAGATCCAGAGAGAGGGGGACAACAAACAGATCCAGAGAGAGGGGGACAACAAACAGATCCAGAGAAGGAGGGACAACAAACAGATCCAGAGAGGAGGGACAACAAACAGATCCAGAGAAGGAGGGACAACAAACAGATCCAGAGAAGGAGGGACAACAAACAGATCCAGAGAGGAGGGACAACAAACAGATCCAGAGAAGGAGGGACAACAAACAGATCCAGAGAGGGAGGGACAACAAACAGATCCAGAGAGAGGAGGGACAACAAACAGATCCAGAGAAGGAGGGACAACAAACAGATCCAGAGAGGGAGGGACAACAAACAGATCCAGAGAGGGAGGGACAACAAACAGATCCAGAGAGGGGGGACAACAAACAGATCCAGAGAAGGAGGGACAACAAACAGATCCAGAGAGGGGGGACAACAAACAGATCCAGAGGGACAACAAACAGATCCAGAGAGGGGGGACAACAAACAGATCCAGAGAGGAGGGACAACAAACAGATCCAGAGAGGGAGGGACAACAAACAGATCCAGAGAGGGAGGGACAAAAACAGATCCAGAGAAGGAGGGACAACAAACAGATCCAGAGAGGGAGGGACAACAAACAGATCCAGAGAGGGAGGGACAACAAACAGATCCAGAGAGGGAGGGACAACAAACAGATCCAGAGGGAGGGACAACAAACAGATCCAGAGAAGGAGGGACAACAAACAGATCCAGAGAAGGAGGGACAACAAACAGATCCAGAGAGGGAGGGACAACAAACAGATCCAGAGAAGGAGGGACAACAAACAGATCCAGAGAGGGAGGGACAACAAACAGATCCAGAGAGGGAGGGACAACAAACAGATCCAGAGAAGGAGGGACAACAAACAGATCCAGAGAAGGAGGGACAACAAACAGATCCAGAGAGGGAGGGACAACAAACAGATCCAGAGAAGGAGGGACAACAAACAGATCCAGAGAGGGAGGGACAACAAACAGATCCAGAGAGGGAGGGACAACAAACAGATCCAGAGAGAGGGGGACAACAAACAGATCCAGAGAAGGAGGGACAACAAACAGATCCAGAGAGAGGGGGACAACAAACAGATCCAGAGAGGGAGGGACAACAAACAGATCCAGAGAGAGGGGGACAACAAACAGATCCAGAGAGAGGGGAACAACAAACAGATCCAGAGAGGGAGGGACAACAAACAGATCCAGAGAGGGAGGGACAACAAACAGATCCAGAGAAGGAGGGACAGATCCAGAGAGGGAGGGACAACAAACAGATCCAGAGAGGAGGGACAACAAACAGATCCAGAGAAGGAGGGACAACAAACAGATCCAGAGAGGGAGGGACAACAAACAGATCCAGAGAAGGAGGGACAACAAACAGATCCAGAGAAGGAGGGACAACAAACAGATCCAGAGAAGGAGGGACAACAAACAGATCCAGAGAGGGAGGGACAACCAAACAACAAACAGATCCAGAGAGGAGGGACAACAAACAGATCCAGAGAAGGAGGGACAACAAACAGATCCAGAGAGGGAGGGACAACAAACAGATCCAGAGAGGGAGGGACAACAAACAGATCCAGAGAGGGAGGGACAACAAACAGATCCAGAGAGGGAGGGACAACAAACAGATCCAGAGAGAGGGGGACAACAAACAGATCCAGAGAAGGAGGGACAACAAACAGATCCAGAGAGAGGGGGACAACAAACAGATCCAGAGAGGGAGGGACAACAAACAGATCCAGAGAGAGAGGGACAACAAACAGATCCAGAGAGGGAGGGACAACAAACAGATCCAGAGAAGGAGGGACAACAAACAGATCCAGAGAGGGAGGGACAACAAACAGATCCAGAGAAGGAGGGACAACAAACAGATCCAGAGAGAGAGGGACAACAAACATATCCAGAGAGGGAGGGACAACAAACAGATCCAGAGAGGGAGGGCCAACAAACAGATCCAGAGAGGGAGGAACAACAAACAGATCCAGAGAAGGAGGGACAACAAACAGATCCAGAGAGAGAGGGACAACAAACAGATCCAGAGAGGGAGGGACAACAAACAGATCCAGAGAGGGAGGGACAACAAACAGATCCAGAGAAGGAGGGACAACAAACAGATCCAGAGAAGGAGGGACAACAAACAGATCCAGAGAAGGAGGGACAACAAACAGATCCAGAGAAGGAGGGACAACAAACAGATCCAGAGAGGGAGGGACAACAAACAGATCCAGAGAGGAGGGACAACAAACAGATCCAGAGAGGGAGGGACAACAAACAGATCCAGAGAGGGGGACAACAAACAGATCCAGAGGGAGGGACAACAAACAGATCCAGAGAGGGGGACAACAAACAGATCCAGAGAGGGAGGGACAACAAACAGATCCAGAGAGGGGGACAACAAACAGATCCAGAGAGGGAGGGACAACAAACAGATCCAGAGAAGGAGGGACAACAAACAGATCCAGAGAAGGAGGGACAACAAACAGATCCAGAGAAGGAGGGACAACAAACAGATCCAGAGAGAGGGGACAACAAACAGATCCAGAGAGGGAGGGACAACAAACAGATCCAGAGAGGAGGGACAACAAACAGATCCAGAGAGGGAGGAACAACAAACAGATCCAGAGAAGGAGGGACAACAAACAGATCCAGAGAGAGAGGGACAACAAACAGATCCAGAGAGGGAGGGACAACAAACAGGAGAGGACAACAAACAGATCCAGAGAGGGAGGGACAACAAACAGATCCAGAGAAGGAGGGACAACAAACAGATCCAGAGAAGGAGGGACAACAAACAGATCCAGAGAAGGGTGGACAACAAACAGATCCAGAGAGGGAGGGACAACAAACAGATCCAGAGAGGGAGGGACAACAAACAGATCCAGAGAAGGAGGGACAACAAACAGATCCAGAGAGGGAGGGACAACAAACAGATCCAGAGAAGGAGGGACAACAAACAGATCCAGAGAAGGAGGGACAACAAACAGATCCAGAGAGGGAGGGACAACAAACAGATCCAGATCAACAAACAGATCCAGAGAGAGGGGGACAACAAACAGATCCAGAGAAGGAGGGACAACAAACAGATCCAGAGAGGGAGGGACAACAAACAGATCCAGAGAAGGAGGGACAACAAACAGATCCAGAGAGGGAGGGACAACAAACAGATCCAGAGAAGGAGGGACAACAAACAGATCCAGAGAGGAGGGACAACAAACAGATCCAGAGAGGGAGGGACAACAAACAGATCCAGAGAAGGAGGGACAACAAACAGATCCAGAGAGGGAGGGACAACAAACAGATCCAGAGAGGGAGGGACAACAAACAGATCCAGAGAGAGGGGGACAACAAACAGATCCAGAGAGAGGAGGGACAACAAACAGATCCAGAGAGGAGGGACAACAAACAGATCCAGAGACAACAAACAGATCCAGAACAACAAACAGATCCAGAGAGAGGGGGGACAACAAACAGATCCAGAGAGGGAGGGACAACAAACAGATCCAGAGAGGGAGGGACAACAAACAGATCCAGAGAAGGAGGGACAACAAACAGATCCAGAGAGGGAGGGACAACAAACAGATCCAGAGAGGGAGGGACAACAAACAGATCCAGAGAGGGAGGGACAACAAACAGATCCAGAGAGGGAGGGACAACCAGAGAAGGAGGGACAACAAACAGATCCAGAGAGGGAGGGACAACAAACAGATCCAGAGAAGGAGGGACAACAAACAGATCCAGAGACAACAAACAGATCCAGAGAAGGAGGGACAACAAACAGATCCAGAGAGGGAGGGACAACAAACAGATCCAGAGAGGGAGGGACAACAAACAGATCCAGAGAAGGAGGGACAACAAACAGATCCAGAGAAGGAGGGACAACAAACAGATCCAGAGAGGAGGGACAACAAACAGATCCAGAGAGGGGGGACAACAAACAGATCCAGAGAGGGAGGGAGGGATAACAAACAGATCCAGAGAGGGAGGGACAACAAACAGATCCAGAGAGGAGGGACAACAAACAGATCCAGAGAAGGAGGGACAACAAACAGATCCAGAGAGGGAGGGACAACAAACAGATCCAGAGAAGGAGGGACAACAAACAGATCCAGAGAGGGAGGGACAACAAACAGATCCAGAGAGAGGGGACAACAAACAGATCCAGAGAGGGAGGGACAACAAACAGATCCAGAGAGGGAGGGACAACAAACAGATCCAGAGAGGGAGGGACAACAAACAGATCCAGAGAGAGGAGGGACAACAAACAGATCCAGAGAAGGAGGGACAACAAACAGATCCAGAGAGGGAGGGACAACAAACAGATCCAGAGAGGGAGGGACAACAAACAGATCCAGAGAGGGAGGGACAACAAACAGATCCAGAGAGAGGGACAACAAACAGATCCAGAGAGAGGGGGACAACAAACAGATCCAGAGAGGAGGGACAACAAACAGATCCAGAGAGGAGGGACAACAAACAGATCCAGAGAAGGAGGGACAACAAACAGATCCAGAGAGGGAGGGACAACAAACAGATCCAGAGAAGGAGGGACAACAAACAGATCCAGAGAAGGAGGGACAACAAACAGATCCAGAGAGGGAGGGACAACAAACAGATCCAGAGAAGGAGGGACAACAAACAGATCCAGAGAAGGAGGGACAACAAACAGATCCAGAGAGAGGGAGGGACAACAAACAGATCCAGAGGGGACAACAAACAGATCCAGAGAGGGAGGGACAACAAACAGATCCAGAGAGGGAGGGACAACAAACAGATCCAGAGAGAGGGGGACAACAAACAGATCCAGAGAAGGAGGGACAACAAACAGATCCAGAGAGGGAGGGACAACAAACAGATCCAGAGAGGGAGGGACAACAAACAGATCCAGAGAGGGGGACAACAAACAGATCCAGAGAGAGGGGGACAACAAACAGATCCAGAGAAGGAGGGACAACAAACAGATCCAGAGAAGGAGGGACAACAAACAGATCCAGAGAAGGAGGGACAACAAACAGATCCAGAGAGAGAGGGACAACAAACAGATCCAGAGAGGGAGGGACAACAAACAGATCCAGAGAGGGAGGGCCAACAAACAGATCCAGAGAGGGAGGAACAACAAACAGATCCAGAGAAGGAGGGACAACAAACAGATCCAGAGAGAGAGGGACAACAAACAGATCCAGAGGGGGAGGGACAACAAACAGATCCAGAGAGGGAGGGACAACAAACAGATCCAGAGAAGGAGGGACAACAAACAGATCCAGAGAAGGAGGGACAACAAACAGATCCAGAGAAGGAGGGACAACAAACCAGATCCAGAGAAGGAGGGACAACAAACAGATCCAGAGAGGAGGGACAACAAACAGATCCAGAGAGGGAGGGACAACAAACAGATCCAGAGAGGGAGAGGATCCAGAGACAACAAACAGATCCAGAGAGGGAGGGACAACAAACAGATCCAGAGAGGGAGGGACAACAAACAGATCCAGAGAGGGAGGGACAACAAACAGATCCAGAGAGGGAGGGACAACAAACAGATCCAGAGAGGGAGGGACAACAAACAGATCCAGAGAGGGAGGGATAACAAACAGATCCAGAGAGAGGGGGACAACAAACAGATCCAGAGAGAGGGGGACAACAAACAGATCCAGAGAAGGAGGAACAACAAACAGATCCAGACAGGGAGGGATAACAAACAGATCCAGAGAGGGAGGGACAACAAACAGATCCAGAGAGGGAGGGACAACAAATAGATCCAGAAAGAGAGGGACAACAAACAGATCCAGAGAAGGAGGGACAACAAACAGATCCAGAGAGGGAGGGACAACAAACAGATCCAGAGAAGGAGGGACAACAAACAGATCCAGAGAAGGAGGGACAACAAACAGATCCAGAGAGGGAGGGACAACAAACAGATCCAGAGAAGGAGGGACAACAAACAGATCCAGAGAAGGAGGGACAACAAACAGATCCAGAGAGAGAGGGACAACAAACAGATCCAGAGAGGGAGGGACAACAAACAGATCCAGAGAGGGAGGGACAACAAACAGATCCAGAGAGGGAGGGACAACAAACAGATCCAGAGAGAGGGGGACAACAAACAGATCCAGAGAAGGAGGGACAACAAACAGATCCAGAGAGAGGGGGACAACAAACAGATCCAGAGAGGGAGGGACAACAAACAGATCCAGAGAGAGGTGGACAACAAACAGATCCAGAGAGAGGGGGACAACAAACAGATCCAGAGAAGGAGGGACAACAAACAGATCCAGAGAAGGAGGGACAACAAACAGATCCAGAGAAGCAGGGACAACAAACAGATCCAGAGAGAGAGGGACAACAAACATATCCAGAGAGGGAGGGACAACAAACAGATCCAGAGAGGGAGGGCCAACAAACAGATCCAGAGAGGGAGGAACAACAAACAGATCCAGAGAAGGAGGGACAACAAACAGATCCAGAGAGAGAGAGGGACAACAAACAGATCCAGAGAGGGAGGGACAACAAACAGATCCAGAGAGGGAGGGACAACAAACAGATCCAGAGAAGGAGGGACAACAAACAGATCCAGAGAAGGAGGGACAACAAACAGATCCAGAGAGGGAGGGACAACAAACAGATCCAGAGAGGGAGGGACAACAAACAGATCCAGAGAAGGAGGGACAACAAACAGATCCAGAGAGAGGAGGGACAACAAACAGATCCAGAGAGGGAGGGACAACAAACAGATCCAGAGAAGGAGGGACAACAAACAGATCCAGAGAGGGAGGGACAACAAACAGATCCAGAGAAGGAGGGACAACAAACAGATCCAGAGAGGGAGGGACAACAAACAGATCCAGAGAGGGACAACAAACAGATCCAGGGACAACAAACAGATCCAGAGAGGGAGGGACAACAAACAGATCCAGAGAGGAGGGACAACAAACAGATCCAGAGAAGGAGGGACAACAAACAGATCCAGAGAGGGAGGGACAACAAACAGATCCAGAGAAGGAGGGACAACAAACAGATCCAGAGAGGGAGGGACAGATCCAGAGAAGGAGGGACAACAAACAGATCCAGAGAAGGAGGGACAACAAACAGATCCAGAGAGATAGGGACAACAAACAGATCCAGAGAGGGAGGGACAACAAACAGATCCAGAGAAGGAGGGACAACAAACAGATCCAGAGAGGGGGACAACAAACAGATCCAGAGAAGGAGGGACAACAAACAGATCCAGAGAGGGGACAACAAACAGATCCAGAGAAGGAGGGACAACAAACAGATCCAGAGAAGGAGGGACAACAAACAGATCCAGAGAGGAGGGACAACAAACAGATCCAGAGAGGGAGGGACAACAAACAGATCCAGAGAGGGAGGGACAACAAACAGATCCAGAGAGGGAGGGACAACAAACAGATCCAGAGAGGGAGGGACAACAAACAGATCCAGACAGGGAGGGACAACAAACAGATCCAGAGAGAGGGGGACAACAAACAGATCCAGAGAAGGAGGGACAACAAACAGATCCAGAGAAGGAGGGACAACAAACAGATCCAGAGAAGGAGGGACAACAAACAGATCCAGAGAGGGAGGGACAACAAACAGATCCAGAGAGGGAGGGACAACAAACAGATCCAGAGAAGGAGGGACAACAAACAGATCCAGAGAGGGAGGGACAACAAATAGATCCAGAGAAGGAGGGACAACAAACAGATCCAGAGAGGGAGGGACAACAAACAGATCCAGAGAAGGAGGGACAACAAACAGATCCAGAGAAGGAGGGACAACAAACAGATCCAGAGAGATAGGGACAACAAACAGATCCAGAGAGGGAGGGACAACAAACAGATCCAGAGAAGGAGGGACAACAAACAGATCCAGAGAGAGAGGGACAACAAACAGATCCAGAGAAGGAGGGACAACAAACAGATCCAGAGAGGGAGGGACAACAAACAGATCCAGAGAAGGAGGGACAACAAACAGATCCAGAGAAGGAGGGACAACAAACAGATCCAGAGAGGGAGGGACAACAAACAGATCCAGAGAGGGAGGGACAACAAACAGATCCAGAGAGAGAGGGACAACAAACAGATCCAGAGAGGGAGGGACAACAAACAGATCCAGAGAGGGAGGGACAACAAACAGATCCAGAGAAGGAGGGACAACAAACAGATCCAGAGAGGAGGGACAACAAACAGATCCAGAGAGGGAGGGACAACAAACAGATCCAGAGAGGGAGGGACAACAAACAGATCCAGAGAGGGAGACAACAAACAGATCCAGAGAGGAGGGACAACAAACAGATCCAGAGAGGGACAACAAACAGATCCAGAGAGGGAGGGACAACAAACAGATCCAGAGAGGGAGGGACAACAAACAGATCCAGAGAGAGGGGGACAACAAACAGATCCAGAGAAGGAGGGACAACAAACAGATCCAGAGAAGGAGGGACAACAAACAGATCCAGAGAAGGAGGGACAACAAACAGATCCAGAGAGGGAGGGACAACAAACAGATCCAGAGAGGGAGGGACAACAAACAGATCCAGAGAAGGAGGGACAACAAACAGATCCAGAGAGGGAGGGACAACAAACAGATCCAGAGAAGGAGGGACAACAAACAGATCCAGAGAGGGAGGGACAACAAACAGATCCAGAGAAGGAGGGACAACAAACAGATCCAGAGAAGGAGGGACAACAAACAGATCCAGAGAGGGGAGGGACAACAAACAGATCCAGAGAGGGAGGGACAACAAACAGATCCAGAGAAGGAGGGACAACAAACAGATCCAGAGAGGGAGGGACAACAAACAGATCCAGAGAAGGAGGGACAACAAACAGATCCAGAGAGGGAGGGACAGATCAAACAGATCCAGAGAAGGAGGGACAACAAACAGATCCAGAGAAGGAGGGACAACAAACAGATCCAGAGAGGGAGGGACAACAAACAGATCCAGAGAGGGAGGGACAACAAACAGATCCAGAGGGACAACAAACAGATCCAGAGGGAGGGATAACAAACAGATCCAGAGAGGAGGGACAACAAACAGATCCAGAGAAGGAGGGACAACAAACAGATCCAGAGAGAGGGGGACAACAAACAGATCCAGAGAGGGAGGGACAACAAACAGATCCAGAGAGGGGGAGGGACAACAAACAGATCCAGAGAGGGAGGGACAACAAACAGATCCAGAGAGGGAGGAACAACAAACAGATCCAGAGAGGGAGGGACAACAAACAGATCCAGAGAGGAGGGACAACAAACAGATCCAGAGAGGGAGGGACAACAAACAGATCCAGAAGGGAGGGACAACAAACAGATCCAGAGAGGAGGGACAACAAACAGATCCAGAGAAGGAGGGACAACAAACAGATCCAGAGAGGGAGGGACAACAAACAGATCCAGAAAGAGAGGGACAACAAACAGATCCAGAGAGGAGGGACAACAAACAGATCCAGAGAGGGAGGGACAACAAACAGATCCAGAGAGGAGGAACAACAAACAGATCCAGAGAGGGAGGGACAACAAACAGATCCAGAGAGGGGGGACAACAAACAGATCCAGAGAAGGAGGGACAACAAACAGATCCAGAGAGGGGGGACAACAAACAGATCCAGAGAGGGAGGGACAACAAACAGATCCAGAGAGGGGGGACAACAAACAGATCCAGAGAGGAGGGGACAACAAACAGATCCAGAGAGGAGGGACAACAAACAGATCCAGAGAAGGAGGGACAACAAACAGATCCAGAGAAGGAGGGACAACAAACAGATCCAGAGAGAGAGGGACAACAAACAGATCCAGAGAGGGAGGGACAACAAACAGATCCAGAGAGGGAGGGACAACAAACAGATCCAGAGAGGGAGGAACAAAAACAGATCCAGAGAAGGAGGGACAACAAACAGGTCCAGAGAGAGAGAGGGACAACAAACAGATCCAGAGAGGGAGGGACAACAAACAGATCCAGAGAGGGAGGGACAACAAACAGATCCAGAGAAGGAGGGACAACAAACAGATCCAGAGAAGGAGGGACAACAAACAGATCCAGAGAAGGAGGGACAACAAACAGATCCAGAGAAGGAGGGACAACAAACAGATCCAGAGAGGGAGGGACAACAAACAGATCCAGAGAAGGAGGGACAACAAACAGATCCAGAGAGGGAGGGACAACAAACAGATCCAGAGAGGAGGGACAACAAACAGATCCAGAGAAGGAGGGACAACAAACAGATCCAGAGAGGGAGGGACAACAAACAGATCCAGAGAAGGAGGGACAACAAACAGATCCAGAGAGGGAGGGACAACAAACAGATCCAGAGAGGGAGGGACAACAAACAGATCCAGAGAGTGAGGGACAACAAACAGATCCAGAGAGGGGGGGGACAACAACAAACAGATCCAGAGAGGGAGGGACAACAAACAGATCCAGAGAGGGAGGGACAACAAACAGATCCAGAGAGGGAGGGACAACAAACAGATCCAGAGAGGGAGGGACAACAAACAGATCCAGAGAGGGAGGGACAACAAACAGATCCAGAGAGGGAGGGACAACAAACAGATCCAGAGAGGGAGGGACAACAAACAGATCCAGAGAGGGAGGGACAACAAACAGATCCAGAGAGGGAGGGACAACAAACAGATCCAGAGAGAGGAGGGACAACAAACAGATCCAGAGAAGGAGGGACAACAAACAGATCCAGAGAAGGAGGGACAACAAACAGATCCAGAGAAGGAGGGACAACAAACAGATCCAGAGAGGGAGGGACAACAAACAGATCCAGACAGGGAGGGACAACAAACAGATCCAGAGAAGGAGGGACAACAAACAGATCCAGAGAGGGAGGGACAACAAACAGATCCAGAGAAGGAGGGACAACAAACAGATCCAGAGAGGGAGGGACAACAAACAGATCCAGAGAAGGAGGGACAACAAACAGATCCAGAGAGATAGGGACAACAAACAGATCCAGAGAGGGAGGGACAACAAACAGATCCAGAGAAGGAGGGACAACAAACAGATCCAGAGAGAGGAGGGACAACAAACAGATCCAGAGAAGGAGGGACAACAAACAGATCCAGAGAGGGAGGGACAACAAACAGATCCAGAGAAGGAGGGACAACAAACAGATCCAGAGAAGGAGGGACAACAAACAGATCCAGAGAGGGAGGGACAACAAACAGATCCAGAGAGGGAGGGACAACAAACAGATCCAGAGAGGGAGGGACAACAAACAGATCCAGACAGGGAGGGATAACAAACAGATCCAGAGGGGGACAACAAACAGATCCAGAGAAGGAGGGACAACAAACAGATCCAACAATCAGATCCAGAGAGGAGGGACAACAAACAGATCCAGAGAGGGGGGGGGACAACAAACAGATCCAGAGAGGGAGAGACAACAAACAGATCCAGAGAGGGAGGAACAACAAACAGATCCAGAGAGGGAGGGACAACAAACAGATCCAGAGAGGGAGGGACAACAAACAGATCCAGAGAGGGAGGGACAACAAACAGATCCAGACAGGGAGGGATAACAAACAGATCCAGAGAGAGGGGGACAACAAACAGATCCAGAGAAGGAGGGACAACAAACAGATCCAGAGAGGAGGGACAACAAATAGATCCAGAAAGAGAGGGACAACAAACAGATCCAGAGAGGAGGGACAACAAACAGATCCAGAGAGGGAGGGACAACAAACAGATCCAGAGAGGGAGGGACAACAAACAGATCCAGAGAGGAGGGACAACAAACAGATCCAGAGAGGGAGGGACAACAAACAGATCCAGAGAAGGAGGGACAACAAACAGATCCAGAGAGGGAGGGACAACAAACAGATCCAGAGAGGGAGGGACAACAAACAGATCCAGAGAGGGGGGACAACAAACAGATCCAGAGAGAGGGACAACAAACAGATCCAGGGACAACAAACAGATCCAGAGAAGGAGGGACAACAAACAGATCCAGAGAAGGAGGGACAACAAACAGATCCAGAGAGAGAGGGACAACAAACATATCCAGAGAGGGAGGGACAACAAACAGATCCAGAGAGGGAGGGCCAACAAACAGATCCAGAGAGGGAGGAACAACAAACAGATCCAGAGAAGGAGGGACAACAAACAGATCCAGAGAGAGAGGGACAACAAACAGATCCAGAGGGGAGGGACAACAAACAGATCCAGAGAGGGAGGGACAACAAACAGATCCAGAGAAGGAGGGACAACAAACAGATCCAGAGAAGGAGGGACAACAAACAGATCCAGAGAAGGAGGGACAACAAACAGATCCAGAGAAGGAGGGACAACAAACAGATCCAGAGAGGGAGGGACAACAAACAGATCCAGAGAAGGAGGGACAACAAACAGATCCAGAGAGGGAGGGACAACAAACAGATCCAGACAGGGAGGGACAACAAACAGATCCAGAGAAGGAGGGACAACAAACAGATCCAGAGAGGGAGGGACAACAAACAGATCCAGAGAAGGAGGGACAACAAACAGATCCAGAGAGGGAGGGACAACAAACAGATCCAGAGAGGGAGGGACAACAAAACAGATCCAGAGAGGAGGGACAACAAACAGATCCAGAGAGGGGGGACAACAAACAGATCCAGAGAGGGAGGACAACAAACAGATCCAGAGAGGGGGGGACAACAAACAGATCCAGAGAGGGAGGGACAACAAACAGATCCAGACAGGGAGGGACAACAAACAGATCCAGAGAGAGAGGGACAACAAACAGATCCAGAGAAGGAGGGACAACAAACAGATCCAGAGAGGGAGGGACAACAAACAGATCCAGAAAGAGAGGGACAACAAACAGATCCAGAGAGGAGGGACAACAAACAGATCCAGAGAGGGAGGGACAACAAACAGATCCAGAGAGGGAGGGACAACAAACAGATCCAGAGAGGGACAACAAACAGATCCAGAGAAGGAGGGACAACAAACAGATCCAGAGAAGGAGGGACAACAAACAGATCCAGAGAAGGAGGGACAACAAACAGATCCAGAGAGAGAGGGACAACAAACATATCCAGAGAGGGAGGGACAACAAACAGATCCAGAGAGGGAGGGCCAACAAACAGATCCAGAGAGGGAGGAACAACAAACAGATCCAGAGAAGGAGGGACAACAAACATGTCCAGAGAGAGAGGGACAACAAACAGATCCAGAGAGGGAGGGACAACAAACAGATCCAGAGAGGGAGGGACAACAAACAGATCCAGAGAAGGAGGGACAACAAACAGATCCAGAGAAGGAGGGACAACAAACAGATCCAGAGAAGGAGGGACAACAAACAGATCCAGAGAAGGAGGGACAACAAACAGATCCAGAGAGGGAGGGACAACAAACAGATCCAGAGAAGGAGGGACAACAAACAGATCCAGAGAGGGAGGGACAACAAACAGATCCAGAGAGGGAGGGACAACAAACAGATCCAGAGAGGAGGGACAACAAACAGATCCAGAGAGGGAGGGACAACAAACAGATCCAGAGAAGGAGGGACAACAAACAGATCCAGAGAAGGAGGGACAACAAACAGATCCAGAGAGAGAGGGACAACAAACAGATCCAGAGAGGGACAACAAACAGATCCAGAGAGGGAGGGACAACAAACAGATCCAGAACAGGAACAACAAACAGATCCAGAGAGGGAGGGACAACAAACAGATCCAGAGAAGGAGGGACAACAAACAGATCCAGAGAAGGAGGGACAACAAACAGATCCAGAGAGGAGGGACAAC
The DNA here is from genome assembly GCF_021184085.1 of Oncorhynchus gorbuscha. NCBI lineage: Eukaryota > Metazoa > Chordata > Actinopteri > Salmoniformes > Salmonidae > Oncorhynchus > Oncorhynchus gorbuscha. The sequence continues at coordinate 25,951,845 of NC_060190.1, read as the reverse complement.
AAACAGATCCAGAGAGGGAGGGACAACAAACAGATCCAGAGAGGGGAGGGACAACAAACAGATCCAGAGAAGGAGGGACAACAAACAGATCCAGAGAAGGAGGGACAACAAACAGATCCAGAGAAGGAGGGACAACAAACAGATCCAGAGAGGGAGGGACAACAAACAGATCCAGAGAAGGAGGGACAACAAACAGATCCAGAGAGGGAGGGACAACAAACAGATCCAGAGAGGGAGGGACAACAAACAGATCCAGAGAAGGAGGGACAACAAACAGATCCAGAGAGATCCAGGAGGAGGGACAACAAACAGATCCAGAGAAGGAGGGACAACAAACAGATCCAGAGAGGGAGGGACAACAAACAGATCCAGAGAGGGAGGGACAACAAACAGATCCAGAGAGGGAGGGACAACAAACAGATCCAGAGAGGAGGGACAACAAACAGATCCAGAGAAGGAGGGACAACAAATAGATCCAGAGAAGGAGGGACAACAAACAGATCCAGAGAGGGAGGGACAACAAACAGATCCAGAGAAGGAGGGACAACAAACAGATTCAGAGGAGGGACAACAAACAGATCCAGAGAGAGAGGGACAACAAACAGATCCAGAGAGGGAGGGACAACAAACAGATCCAGAGAAGGAGGGACAACAAACAGATCCAGAGAGAGGGGGACAACAAACAGATCCAGAGAAGGAGGGACAACAAACAGATCCAGAGAGGGAGGGACAACAAACAGATCCAGAGAAGGAGGGACAACAAACAGATCCAGAGAGGGAGGGACAACAAACAGATCCAGAGAAGGAGGGACAACAAACAGATCCAGAGAGGGAGGGACAACAAACAGATCCAGAGAGGGAGGGACAACAAACAGATCCAGAGAAGGAGGGACAACAAACAGATCCAGAGAGGGAGGGACAACAAACAGATCCAGAGAGGGAGGAACAACAAACAGATCCAGAGAGAGAGGGACAACAAACAGATCCAGAGAAGGAGGGACAACAAACAGATCCAGAGAAGGAGGGACAACAAACAGATCCAGAGAGAGGGACAACAAACAGATCCAGAGAGGGAGGGACAACAAACAGATCCAGACAGGGAGGGACAACAAACAGATCCAGAGAAGGAGGGACAACAAACAGATCCAGAGAAGGAGGGACAACAAACAGATCCAGAGAAGGAGGGACAACAAACAGATCCAGAGAGGGAGGGACAACAAACAGATCCAGAGAAGGAGGGACAACAAACAGATCCAGAGAGGGAGGGACAACAAACAGATCCAGAGAGGGAGGGACAACAAACAGATCCAGAGAAGGAGGGACAACAAACAGATCCAGAGAGGAGGGACAACAAACAGATCCAGAGAAGGAGGGACAACAAACAGATCCAGAGAGGGAGGGACAACAAACAGATCCAGAGAGGGAGGGACAACAAACAGATCCAGAGAGGAGGGACAACAAACAGATCCAGAGAGGACAACAAACAGATCCAGAGAGGGAGGGACAACAAACAGATCCAGAGAGGGAGGGACAACAAACAGATCCAGAGAGGGAGGGACAACAAACAGATCCAGACAGGGAGGGATAACAAACAGATCCAGAGAGAGGAGGGACAACAAACAGATCCAGAGAAGGAGGGACAACAAACAGATCCAGAGAGGGAGGGACAACAAACAGATCCAGAAAGAGAGGGACAACAAACAGATCCAGAGAGAGAGGGACAACAAACAGATCCAGAGAGGGAGGGACAACAAACAGATCCAGAGAGGGAGGGACAACAAACAGATCCAGAGAGGGAGGGACAACAAACAGATCCAGAGAGAGAGGGACAACAAACAGATCCAGAGAAGGAGGGACAACAAACAGATCCAGAGAAGGAGGGACAACAAACAGATCCAGAGAGAGAGGGACAACAAACAGATCCAGAGAAGGAGGGACAACAAACAGATCCAGAGAAGGAGGGACAACAAACAGATCCAGAGAGAGAGGGACAACAAACAGATCCAGAGAGGGACAACAAACAGATCCAGAGAGGGAGGGACAACAAACAGATCCAGAGAAGGAGGGACAACAAACAGATCCAGAGAAGGAGGGACAACAAACAGATCCAGAGAAGGAGGGACAACAAACAGATCCAGAGAGGGAGGGACAACAAACAGATCCAGAGAAGGAGGGACAACAAACAGATCCAGAGAGGGAGGGACAACAAACAGATCCAGACAGGGAGGGACAACAAACAGATCCAGAGAAGGAGGGACAACAAACAGATCCAGAGAGGGAGGGACAACAAACAGATCCAGAGAAGGAGGGACAACAAACAGATCCAGAGAGGGAGGGACAACAAACAGATCCAGAGAGGGAGGGACAACAAACAGATCCAGAGAGTGAGGGACAACAAACAGATCCAGAGAGGGGGGGACAACAAACAGATCCAGAGAGGGAGAGACAACAAACAGATCCAGAGAGGGGGGGGGACAACAAACAGATCCAGAGAGGGAGGGACAACAAACAGATCCAGACAGGGAGGGATAACAAACAGATCCAGAGAGAGGGGGACAACAAACAGATCCAGAGAAGGAGGGACAACAAACAGATCCAGAGAGGGAGGGACAACAAATAGATCCAGAAAGAGAGGGACAACAAACAGATCCAGAGAGAGAGGGACAACAAACAGATCCAGAGAGGGAGGGACAACAAACAGATCCAGAGAGGGAGGGACAACAAACAGATCCAGAGAGGGAGGGACAACAAACAGATCCAGAGAGAGGGGGACAACAAACAGATCCAGAGAAGGAGGGACAACAAACAGATCCAGAGAAGGAGGGACAACAAACAGATCCAGAGAAGGAGGGACAACAAACAGATCCAGAGAGAGAGGGACAACAAACATATCCAGAGAGGGAGGGACAACAAACAGATCCAGAGAGGGAGGGCCAACAAACAGATCCAGAGAGGGAGGAACAACAAACAGATCCAGAGAAGGAGGGACAACAAACAGGTCCAGAGAGAGAGGGACAACAAACAGATCCAGAGAGGGAGGGACAACAAACAGATCCAGAGAGGGAGGGACAACAAACAGATCCAGAACAACAAACAGATCCAGAGAAGGAGGGACAACAAACAGATCCAGAGAAGGAGGGACAACAAACAGATCCAGAGAGGAGGGACAACAAACAGATCCAGAGAAGGAGGGACAACAAACAGATCCAGAGAGGGAGGGACAACAAACAGATCCAGAGAGGGAGGGACAACAAACAGATCCAGAGAAGGAGGGACAACAAACAGATCCAGAGAGGGAGGGACAACAAACAGATCCAGAGAAGGAGGGACAACAAACAGATCCAGAGAAGGAGGGACAACAAACAGATCCAGAGAGAGAGGGACAACAAACAGATCCAGAGAGTGAGGGACAACAAACAGATCCAGAGAGGAGGGACAACAAACAGATCCAGAGAGGAGGAACAACAAACAGATCCAGAGAGGAGGGACAACAAACAGATCCAGAGAAGGAGGGACAACAAACAGATCCAGAGAAGGAGGGACAACAAACAGATCCAGAGAGAGGAGGGACAACAAACAGATCCAGAGAGGGGGACAACAAACAGATCCAGAGAAGGAGGGACAACAAACAGATCCAGAGAAGGAGGGACAACAAACAGATCCAGAGAGGAGGGACAACAAACAGATCCAGAGAAGGAGGGACAACAAACAGATCCAGAGAAGGAGGGACAACAAACAGATCCAGAGAGAGAGGGACAACAAACAGATCCAGAGAGGGAGGGACAACAAACAGATCCAGAGAAGGAGGGACAACAAACAGATCCAGAGAGAGAGGGACAACAAACAGATCCAGAGAAGGAGGGACAACAAACAGATCCAGAGAGGGAGGGACAACAAACAGATCCAGAGAAGGAGGGACAACAAACAGATCCAGAGAAGGAGGGACAACAAACAGATCCAGAGAGGGAGGGACAACAAACAGATCCAGAGAAGGAGGGACAACAAACAGATCCAGAGAAGGAGGGACAACAAACAGATCCAGAGAGGGAGGGACAACAAACAGATCCAGAGAGGGAGGGACAACAAACAGATCCAGAGAGGGAGGGACAACAAACAGATCCAGACAGGGAGGGATAACAAACAGATCCAGAGAGAGGGACACAACAAACAGATCCAGAGAAGGAGGGACAACAAACAGATCTAGAGAGAGAGGGACAACAAACAGATCCAGAGAGGGAGGGACAACAAACAGATCCAGAGAGGGGGGGGGACAACAAACAGATCCAGAGAGAGAGGGACAACAAACAGATCCAGAGAGTGAGGGACAACAAACAGATCCAGAGAGGGAGGGACAACAAACAGATCCAGAGAGAGAGGGACAACAAACAGATCCAGAGAAGGAGGGACAACAAACAGATCCAGAGAGAGAGGGACAACAAACAGATCCAGAGAAGGAGGGACAACAAACAGATCCAGAGAGGGAGGGACAACAAACAGATCCAGCGAAGGAGGGACAACAAACAGATCCAGAGAAGGAGGGACAACAAACAGATCCAGAGAGGGAGGGACAACAAACATATCCAGAGAAGGAGGGACAACAAACAGATCCAGAGAAGGAGGGACAACAAACAGATCCAGAGAGGAGGGACAACAAACAGATCCAGAGAGGGAGGGACAACAAACAGATCCAGAGAGGGAGGGACAACAAACAGATCCAGAGGGAGATCCAGAGAGGGGACACAACAAACAGATCCAGAGAAGGAGGGACAACAACAGATCTAGAGAGTGAGGGACAACAAACAGATCCAGAGAGGGAGGGACAACAAACAGATCCAGAGAGGGAGGGAGCAACAAACAGATCCAGAGAAGGAGGGACAACAAACAGATCCAGAGAGAGAGGGACAACAAACAGATCCAGAGAGGGAGGGACAACAAACAGATCCAGAGAGGGAGGGACAACAAACAGATCCAGAGAAGGAGGGACAACAAACAGATCCAGAGAAGGAGGGACAACAAACAGATCCAGAGAAGGAGGGACAACAAACAGATCCAGAGAAGGATTGACAACAAACAGATCCAGAGAGAGAGGGACAACAAACAGATCCAGAGAAGGAGGGACAACAAACAGATCCAGAGAGGGAGGGACAACAAACAGATCCAGAGAAGGAGGGACAACAAACAGATCCAGAGAAGGAGGGACAACAAACAGATCCAGAGAGGGAGGGACAACAAACATATCCAGAGAAGGAGGGACAACAAACAGATCCAGAGAAGGAGGGACAACAAACAGATCCAGAGAGGGAGGGACAACAAACAGATCCAGAGAGGGAGGGACAACAAACAGATCCAGAGAGGGAGGGACAACAAACAGATCCAGACAGGGAGGGATAACAAACAGATCCAGAGAGAGGGACACAACAAACAGATCCAGAGAAGGAGGGACAACAAACAGATCTAGAGAGAGAGGGACAACAAACAGATCCAGAGAGGGAGGGACAACAAACAGATCCAGAGATGGGGGGGGACAACAAACAGATCCAGAGAGGGAGAGACAACAAACAGATCCAGAGAGGGAGGAACAACAAACAGATCCAGAGAGGGAGGGACAACAAACAGATCCAGAGAGGGAGGGACAACAAACAGATCCAGAGAGGGAGGGACAACAAACAGATCCAGACAGGGAGGGATAACAAACAAATCCAGAGAGAGGGGGACAACAAACAGATCCAGAGAAGGAGGGACAACAAACAGATCCAGAGAGGGAGGGACAACAAATAGATCCAGAAAGAGAGGGACAACAAACAGATCCAGAGAGAGAGGGACAACAAACAGATCCAGAGAGGGAGGGACAACAAACAGATCCAGAGAAGGAGGGACAACAAACAGATCCAGAGAGGGAGGGACAACAAACAGATCCAGAGAAGGAGGGACAACAAACAGATCCAGAGAGGGAGGGACAACAAACAGATCCAGAGAAGGAGGGACAACAAACAGATCCAGAGAGGGAGGGACAACAAACAGATCCAGAGAGGGAGGGACAACAAACAGATCCAGAGAGGGAGGGACAACAAACAGATCCAGAGAGGGAGGGACAACAAACAGATCCAGACAGGGAGGGATAACAAACAGATCCAGAGAGAGGGACAAACAAACAGATCCAGAGAAGGAGGGACAACAAACAGATCTAGAGAGAGAGGGACAACAAACAGATCCAGAGAGGGAGGGACAACAAACAGATCCAGAGAGGGGGGGGACAACAAACAGATCCAGAGAGGGAGAGACAACAAACAGATCCAGAGAGGGAGGAACAACAAACAGATCCAGAGAGGGAGGGACAACAAACAGATCCAGAGAGGGAGGGACAACAAACAGATCCAGAGAGGGAGGGACAACAAATAGATCCAGAAAGAGAGGGACAACAAACAGATCCAGAGAGAGAGGGACAACAAACAGATCCAGAGAGGGAGGGACAACAAACAGATCCAGAGAAGGAGGGACAACAAACAGATCCAGAGAGGGATCCAGAGAGAGGGACAACAAACAGATCCAGAGAGACGGGGACAACAAACAGATCCAGAGAGGGAGGGACAACAAACAGATCCAGAGAAGGAGGGACAACAAACAGATCCAGAGAGAGAGGGACAACAAACAGATCCAGAGAGAGGGGGACAACAAACAGATCCAGAGAATGAGGGACAACAAACAGATCCAGAGAAGGAGGGACAACAAACAGATCCAGAGAGGGAGGGACAACAAACAGATCCAGAGAGAGGGGGACAACAAACAGATCCAGAGAAGGAGGGACAACAAACAGATCCAGAGAAGGAGGGACAACAAACAGATCCAGAGAAGGAGGGACAACAAACAGATCCAGAGAAGGAGGGACAACAAACAGATCCAGAGAAGGAGGGACAACAAACAGATCCAGAGAAGGAGGGACAACAAACAGATCCAGAGAAGGAGGGACAACAAACAGATCCAGAGAGGGAGGGACAACAAACAGATTCAGAGAGGGAGGGACAACAAACAGATCCAGAGAGGGAGGGACAACAAACAGATCCAGAGAGGGAGGGACAACAAACAGATCCAGAGAGGGAGGGACAACAAACAGATCCAGAGAGGGAGGGATAAAAAACAGATCCAGAGAGGGAGGGACAACAAACAGATCCAGAGAAGGAGGGACAACAAACAGATCCAGAGAAGGAGGGACAACAAACAGATCCAGAGAGAGAGGGACAACAAACAGATCCAGAGAGGGAGGGACAACAAACAGATCCAGAGAGAGGGGGACAACAAACAGATCCAGAGAAGGAGGGACAACAAACAGATCCAGAGAGGGAGGGACAACAAATAGATCCAGAAAGAGAGGGACAACAAACAGATCCAGAGAGAGGGGGACAACAAACAGATCCAGAGAAGGAGGGACAACAAACAGATCCAGAGAGGGAGGGACACAAACAGATCCAGAGAGAGAGTGACAACAAACAGATCCAGAGAGAGAGGGACAAGAAACAGATCTTGATAGAGAGGGACTGCAAACAGATCCAGAGAGGGGGGGAGGCAACAAACAGATCCAGAGAGGGAGGGACAACAAGCAGATCCAGAGAGGGAGGGACAACAAGCAGATCCAGAGAGGGAGGGACAACAAGCAGATCCAGAGAGGGAGGGACAACAAACAGATCCAGAGAGGGAGGGACAACAAACAGATCCAGAGAGGGAGGGACAACAAACAGATCCAGAGAGGGAGGGACAACAAACAGATCCAGAGAGTGAGGGACTTTCTTCCATTCAGCCACAAGAGCATTAGTGAGGTCGGGCACTTATGTTGGGCGACCTCACTAATCGGACGCTTATGTTGGGCGATTAATCCCAAAGGTGTTTGATGGGGTTGAGGTCAGGACTCTGTGCAGGCCAGTCAAGTTCTTCCACACTGATCTTGACAAACCATTTCTGTATGGACCTCGCTTTATGCACAGGGGCATTGTCATGCTGAAATGGGAAATTGCATTCCCCAAACTGTTTCCACAAAGTTGGAAGCACAGAATAGTCTAGAATGTCATTGTGTGCTGTAGTGTTAAGATTTCCCTTCACTGGAACTAAGGGGCCTACCCTGAACCATGAAAAACCGCCCCAGACCATTATAACTCCTCCAGCAAACTTTACAGTTGGCACTATGTATTCGGGCAGGGAGCGTTCTCCTGGCATCCACCCAACCCAGATTTGTCTGTCAGACTGCCAGAGGGTGACGTGTTCTCTGGAGTGACGAATCACACATTTCCACTGCTCCATAGTCCAATGGTGGCAAGCTTTACACCACTATATCTAACGCTTGGCATTGTACATAGAGATATGAAGCTTTTTATTTGGCTGCTCGGCCATGGAAAACCATTTCATGAAGCTCCAGACTAACAGTTCTTGTTCTGACGTTGCTTCCAGAGGCAGTTTGAAACTCAGTAGTGAGTGTTGCAACCGAGGACAGACTTTTTATGCGCTTCAGCAGTAGGCATTCCCATTCTGTTAGCTTGTGAGGCCTACCACTTCGCGAACTGACTTGTTAGAAACGTGGCATCCTGGGACAGCGCCACATTTAAAGTCACCGAGCTCTTCAGTAAGGCCATTCTACTGCCAATGTTTGTGTGCTCGATTTTTATACACCTGTCAGCAACAGGTGTGGCTGAAATAGCCGAATTCACTCATTCTAAGGGGTGTCCACATACCTTTGTATATATAGTGTACGTCATTCCTACCTAGTCAGTTGTACAACTGAATGCATTCAATTGAAATGTTTCGTCCGCATTTAAACCAACCCCTCTGAATCAGAGGGTCTTCAGCACCTGGGGAACAGTGGGTTAACTGCCTTGCTCAGGGGCAGAACGACTGATTTTTTTTTACCTTGTCAGCTTGGGGATTCGATCTAGCAACCTCTTGGTTATTGGCACAATGCTCCTACCTGCCAGGCTACCTGCAGCCCAGGAAGATATGAGGTAAAGCAAAGAGCAAGCCGGGGCTAATTAAACAAAGTAAAGTGTCATAAATCCCACAGGCTGACATCATAGGAAAGGTCAGGTATGTTTGAGCTCAGCCGAGCCTTCAGCAGCCCGCAATACTTTTCAAAGGCTTGCCTATAAAAAAATGCAGCCGGGGCTCAACATTTCCACCCGGATCACATAACTCTTTGTGTCCTCCTATCTGAGCTCTCCCCAGTGCAAACACTAAATGAGAAGGTGTGTCTATGTGGCACGCCGCATCACACGAGGGGATTTGAATTGTTTGTCACACTGATGCTTTACGGCCTTGAAAGGGAAATGTGTATTGTAGAAACATAGGGATGGATATGAAGACAGCCTTTGATGGTGGAGGAGTTGGAAGGGGGCTATCAGTTACATCACATTAACATTACAACGCTGTCTCGGACCATTGATTAATCAATAAGAAAAATAAATAGAAATAGAGAGAGAGAGACAAAGAGAGGGAGGAGGAGGAGTAAAGAGGAGAAACACAATCAGTTCCATTCAAGAGAAGGACGTTTGTCAAGGTCTTGATGAGGCAATATAGTACTTTAGAAAAGATTCCAGCTTCAGTGCTGTCACAGCAGGCCATTTCATTGAAGACGTTCTTCAGCGACATGAAGTTAAATGCAATTTATGCGTGTATTATGAATGTAGAATACATGTCGGTGTTCCCATATTCCTATATTGGATCACTGGCAGAATTGTTAGAATATGTTATAATGCCTCATTTGAAAAAGAGAGGTATGATCATCCTATACCAGAGAGGCTTTTGTGTGGAGGGTGTCACAGGTTCGAGAAGAAACTGATCTGTCTCGCCATCTGTACAGACAGGGATGCTGGGTGAACAAACAGCATGTCCTCTGTGGAGAAGTAGAGCACATCTCCATGTAATCCCTTAGAAAATGAATATGCACAAAGCACGGGATCCGTCAAAGGAACAATAGCCTGCAGATAGACTTACCCCAAAAAAAACAAATGGCGAGATAAGCCTCCTAAAGGGAATGAAGACATACTTGCCACAATCACAGTGGCTATGTAAACAAAACAATAACGTACCTGGCGTTGACAACTATATGAATGGATAGGTTACTTGCTGTACTTGGTCTTGGCCTTTAATCACACATTTCTTATAAGGAGCACATTCCTGCTCGGTCGTGACCATTAACCAAATGGATTCAAATCAAATTCTATTTGTCACATGCGCAGAATACAATGGGTATAGACTTAACCGTGAAAAGTTTGCTTGCGAGCCCATCCCAACAATGCAATTATAAAAGAAAAAGAAAGATAGTGTAACGAGGAATAAAATACACAAGAATGCACATTAATACACATTAATAGACATTGGGGATTCGAGAGCGCCATATGATGCCTCAAATGGACTACGGCGTGGTGTTTCATATGGAAGCTTCAATCACTAGACTGATCTGAGGTCATTTATGTGTAACAACTGCAAACATCAAATGTTAGGTGGGTGTAAACCATGTAAATAAATGAGAGTTTAGTATTTATGAGCAAATGCCAACCAACATACCTTTGTATATACTGTATAGTGTATGTGGACACCCCTTCAATTTAGGGTATTTGGGTATTTCGGCCACACCCGTTGCTGACAGGTGTATAAAATTGAGCACACAGTCAATCGAGCACACAGCGAAGTAGTAGGCCACACAAGCTCACAGAACGGGACCAGCAGAGTGCTGAAGCGTGTAGCACGTAGAAATCGTCTGTCCTAATAATAATAATAATAATATATGCCATTTAGCAGACGCTTTTATCCAAAGCGACTTACAGTCATGTGTGCATACATTCTACGTATGGGTGGTCCCGGGGATCGAACCCACTACCCTGGCGTTACAAGCGCCATGCTCTACCAACTGAGCTACAGAAGGACCACAGTTGCAACACTCCCTATCGAGTTCCCAACTGCCTCTGGAAGCAACGTCAGCACAAAAATTGTTCGTCGGGAGCTTCATGAAATGGGTTTGCATGGCTGAGCAACTGCACACAAGCCTAAGATCACCATGCGCATTGCCAAAGTGTCGACTGGAGGGGTGTTAAACTCACCTCCATTAGACTCTGGAGCAGTGGAAATGTGTTCTCTGGAGTGATGACTCATGCTTCATACACACACACACACAAACACTTGGGTATATTTGTATGCAAGCAGAATATGCAAGATCACTTAAAACACATCGAGCCGTGCCTGAATATCTCCCAGCCAGTCAGTCAGTCAGTCAGCTAGTCCGACAGCAGTCCATCAGCACAACTCTGATCTGCTCATTTGAGATAAAAGAAGGCAGGCCAGCTCTCCAGGGCATTAACAAGCACTCCTACACCTTACCATCTCTCAATCCACCTCTCAGTCCTCACTGTGTCATTTCAGTTAGAGCCATCTCAGGGAGAAAAATACAGCAAAAGTATGAGCCAACTATATTAAAGGAGCCGCAAATGAACATAACTTTGGCTGCTCTTTTTTTGGATGCCCTTGAATAATTCATAACACTTTCGAGATGGAATATGAAATCATCAGCATATCCACAAATCATATCCAGTTTTGACAGGGCTTTAATCCAGCCCTGAAAAATGTATGGTTTTAAAATAAATACGAGGTGTATATGAATAAGGCCTCCAACTACAGAGGAGACAAGGAGTCCATGATCACTAGCCTAGAGTCATACACATTCTTTCACAATGATGATCATTTACTGGATTTTGCCCGAGGATCTAGCACAGCTAGCTTTTCCGAAAACATAATTTTACAACACAGTTTCTCATAAGGCTTTATATGCTGCACTGTAGGTTATGGCCAGCCCAGTTCCAAAGCTGCTTGAGACTAACACCCCCCCCCCCCCCCCTCCCATGAGACACGGTAGACACGGAAGCCTATTTCACATCCTCAAAATCCCCTAGAATGAATCGAAGATAACTCAAGAAATCTGTCATAAATGTTGACGTTTTTGCCGAGGATGTTTTAGTTGCGCAATTTCACCTCTAACTATGGTGTTTAGTACAGTATTTCTCAAGAGATAAATGTGCGACGTGTAAACAAAGTCGGAGCTGCTGGGCAGGTCTGTCTCACGGTCTGTGCTATTGGATAGAGAAAAATCACCGCGGCTGTCCAACCCATGTTAGTGGGCAAATGAACATCATCAAATCCAAACCCAACCTTCATTTACCAGTTGTGATGCATGGATTGTTCCAAGACAGACTATGACCAAAATGATCCTATTTACACTTTTTACACTTTGTAGTCAATTTTGACACTAGAATAACTGTTTCTGACTCATAACGATGCTGTCTGTCTTCAGAGGGATTGGTTACTTTGTAAAGGCAGACGCTCTTTAAGCCACTGCATCTTAAAAATATTTGAAGTGAATCCCAACCGTGGAATTAGGCTTTATCGTTTACGCATATTGTGCACTGCCGGCCATATTCTCTAGGACCCTCTGTCTCCCAACACATCAATAGTACTACAGTATTTTGCATGCAACCAAGCATAGCTCTAAACCTGACTACTCAACACCACAAACACAGTAGTCTTTCATCTTATTTGAAGGCAATTTTACCTCAGATTTTCTGTTTAATGTGTCAAAAACAATACAATCACGAGCTTCGATTTCAAGTTTCCCTATCTGAAGGCTGTGGGGTAGAGTTATAATTTAATCGTTCTGGCTATTGTTATTTAGCAAACACTTATAATGAGATTTGGTTTCATTCTGAAAGTAATATCTCCTCCTGTTCCCTGTAAAGGAAGATTATGTGAGCCAATGAACTGGAAAAGCATAATGAAGTCATTAATAAACTATTATTCTAACATAATGATGTGCATAATGATTAATATATGATAAGCCACATAATGCATGATAACTACCTATTTGAATATCATAATATTTGTTTTCTCTACGCCAATCTGAATAAAATTGATGAAATAAATTAATACTAGATCTCTAGACCAAGAATCCACCCTGCAGTGCCTTTGTTGCGTTACAGCCTGAATTTGAAATAGATTTTTTTTTTATCTCAAAAAATATTTGCAAATGTATTGAAAATTAAATACAGAAATATTTAATTTACATAAGTATTCACATCACTGAGTCAATCAGTGGCGGTCAGTGCCGTTTATTATGAGGGAGGATGATTTGTTTTTTCATGAGCATGGCCTTATTTCTAATACAGAATGTTGGATGACTGTCATTCATATTCCATTCACCCAGTTCAATGTACAATCAATAGGTTTAGGCTACTACATGATGCTCGAATTTTGCCTATACCCATCATGAGGTTGCTACAACCTAGCCAATGAAATAAAGTTTACAATGTAGGTGCACACAGGTTTAGAGAAAAATTTGAGATGACAGACAGTGACACGTGGACAGACAGTCACACATTCAATACCTCCTGTCACAGTCTTACCTGCAACTTGCTTACCTAGGGTATAATCTTTAGCCCAACAGCTGCAAACAAGAGTTTCTATTGGACAAATTCAGGTATTTTTATCCCTTTTCATTTGCTTCTGTTTAAGAAATGTTTTTCAACAAAATCTGCAGAGTTAATACACCCTGATCACACATAAACACAGTTCACTTTCATAGCAGCCACATTGTATTCCTTCTCGCCTCTATGCACTTTCCTCCTCTCACCTTTTCCTTTCGTTTCAATGAACAACACATCAGCTGCATGTGACCAGGAGAAAAATAACATTTCCAAGCTAAACCATGTCATAACCGCTACACACAGCCTACATCGTTGTCCCCATATTAGCTAAAGTAACGTCCTAGTCAACATAGCTAATATAACTAATGCCTTAGTAAACCCAATACATTTATGCATGTCACGTTCTGACCTTAGTTCCTTTATTTTGTCTTTGTTTTAGTATGGTCAGGGCGTGAGTTGGGGTGTGCAGTCTATGTCCTTTTTCTATAATTTGGGATTTCTGTGTTTGGCCTGGTATGGTTCTCAATCAGAGGCAGCTGTCAATCGTTGTCCCTGATTGAGAACCATACTTAGGTAGCCTGGTTTCACCTTTGAGTTGTGATTATTTTCTGTTGTGTGTTTTTGTGTATTCACCATAGAGTACTGTTTCGGTTTCATTTCGTTCTCTTTGTTGTTTTATTCTTTAGTGTTCTGAGTTATAATAAATATCATGAACACTTACCACCCTGCGCATTGGTCCTCCGATCCTTCCTACTACTCCTCCTCCGTTACAATGCAGTCACGTTACAGTGTATAGTCAGTAAGCAGTTACACCGGCGGGCCCCAGTGGCAATAAATCTATAAAACCAAATGCTTACCTTAACTTGGAAGAGTACCAGTGTTGTGTTGGATAGTCAGCTAGCTAACATAGTATTCCTCTCTAGCATCCCTCTCTATACACTCTAGCAATTGAGTTAGGAAGGATGCCTGTAACTTTGTTGTGACTGGTTGTATTGATACACCATTCAAAGTGTAATTAATAACTTCACCATGCTCAAAGGAATATTCAATGTCTGCTTTTTTTTACCCATCTACCAATAGGTGCCCTTCTTTGTAAAGCATTGGAAAATCTTGAATCTCTGTTTGAAATTCACTGCCTGAATGAGGGACCTTACAGATAATTGTATGTGTGGGGTACAGAGATGAGATAGTCATTCAAACATCATGTTAAACACTATTATTGCACACAGAGTCCATGCAACGTATGTGACTTGTTTATCATAGTTTTACTTCCGAACTTATTTAGGCTTGCCATTACAAAGTGGTTGAATACTTGACTCAAGACAGCTTTTCCTTTTTTATTAATTAATAAACATTTAAAAAAACATAATTCCACTTTGACATTATGGGCTATTGTTTGTTGGCCAGTGACACAAAATCTCAATGAATGAATTTTAAATTCAGGCTGTAACACAACATAATGTGGAAAAAGTCAAGGGGTGTGAATACTTTCTGAAGGCAGTGTATTTCAACATTATTTAGCCTTTGTTGAATCAAGTCAACTTGTTGATTCAATTTCACTTGAATCAGCTTAAAGTTATCGTTTTCTTCCCCGTACTGCAGCCATATAAGTAGCCTCCAGTAAAACCGATAGTCAGTCTCGCAGGGCCTCATACGATGGACAAGAATCTTCAACTTATTCTGGTTCAGTGTGTACCCACTACCCAGCATATCTTGGTGTGACATGAAACACTTTATTCTAAATGTACTACATTATACCTTTGATGAAAAAGTTCAAATTCAAGACCTCAATCAAGATGCAGAATACAAGTAAAGTGTTTTTTTAAAAACATGATAGCTATTAACACAGTTTGAATAGGTGCTCTTACTTTAAATGTCAAATTTTGATGCCATGGAAACAACTAAAGGTATTAATTTATTTTCCATCTGCTCTCACTAGCTCGTACTCCAAAGCTCTGTATTTGAGGTTACACTGTAGTTACTGTGCAGCACACAGTAAGTTTAACAAATCAAGAGTGCTAACCTAGTACATGAAGACTGCATTTCTACAGTATAAATTGCATCTTAGATTTGAATTTAGTTTGGGGAAAAAATACATTCAATCAATCTCGTAAACATTATGGAAATATACATATATTGGACGGCTTTGCAGGTTTTGTGTTAGGAAATAATTAACTTGTTCCACCTATAGGTTATAGGACACAAGCAGTATAATCATTGCACATAATGTAATCAACTAGCCTGAGGTCAATACTGGTCCCCTTGTATTTTTCAAACTTAAATGTACCCTTTTGTCTTTGAATTTAATCAAATGTTATGCCCCTTTAGGAACGGTCTTATCTCAATTTAGCAAATTAGTTAGCAACAAGGCTTGTCAGAGAGGCAGAAAATGCCTTTTTCAAGTGTGTCATTTGAAGTTTATGAGCACTGGCTGGCAGAGCCGCTCTGGTTGTCACTGTCGATCAGTCACAGGACGGCGCAGCAGCAATATGCAAACAGGTCATGATTGGCAAAGCAGCCATCCTTTAGAGAACATAGAAGATGGGAAAGTTGAAAGAGTGGTAGAGAGAAAGAGAGGGTTGGTGGGGTAGAGAGAGAGATTGACAGTGAAAGAGAGGAGAAGAATATAGTGTGACAATGCAAGAGTCACTGTGAGAGGAGGGGAAGAAAAGGCAGAAGACCCCCATTCCTCAGTTGTTTGCTTTTCCTGCTTAGATGCATCTGTTATCGGCGAGTATAGCCATGGCAACGATGGAAACGGACATTTTTTTACGAGGTTTGTGTAGGCCGTCACATGACCCATTCCACTCCTATTCTGTTCCCATCATTAGCCAAGTCAATGCACATGCAATAATACTCTTGCCTTCTTTGTTTACGCCACATACTATATACTATATTGTGCACATCCCATTACCAACAATAAAAAAATCACACATTGCTCCCCTCTTGGAAAGTATCTAGATGTGAAGATTCTTGGAGAAAAATGTAGATGTATGCTTACAGAGAGAGATAAGGGGGGCACTGGCAATTGCCTAAAACATCACATCATTAAAAAACTTATTTGGGATCAGTGTCCCTTCCACGGGACGATTGAGCTAATGTAGGCTAATGCAAATAGCAAATAGCATTAGGTTATAAGCAACAAGAACATTTCCCAGGACACAGACATATCTGATATTGGCAGAAAGCTTAAATTCTTGTTAATCTAACTGCACTGTCCAATTTACAGTAGCTATTACAGTGAAATAATACCATGCTATTGTTTGTGTCAGGCTTAGAAGAGTGATGGGTGTGGAGTCAAGTGCAGAGAGCAAAGGATTTGGAAAACCATTTATTCCAGACCAACAACAACGAACAAAAGAGGGTAACTCCGAACACAGGCATAAAACACTCCTAAATGTACAACAACGGTACACACACTGTAAGCAGACATATATGAAAAGGACACTCCTGAACCAAAAAGAGCTAGCACAGCCATGACAAAGCAGGCTAGCTAAGTAGCTAGCTACATTAGCTAAAAGTCGGAATATTAACTGAAAATACAAATTAGCTAGCTAGCTAGTGGGGATTTCAAAAATATACTTATTCTCCACCATTTTATTCTAAAATTTGATTTGATTTGATTTGATTCAAAAATATACTTATATTACCCTTCTTCCCTATAGGCTGAAGAGGGGTCAACAGAGCCTAGATAGATAGTTGATGTTTTTTTCTCTGTCTGTCGCAACCCAGAACCAGTCAGTTATTTCGGCAATGTTTCCCATATATATATATATATATACACCTTGGGGCAAAAAAGTATTTTGTCAGCGACCAATTGTGCAAGTTCTCCCACTTAAAAAGATTAGAGAGGCCTGTAATTTTCATCATAGGTACACTTCAACTATGACAGACAAAATGAGAAAAAATCCCAAAATCCAGAAAATCAGCCAGAAATCCTGCTTGTTTGTAGGTGACCAAATACTTATTTTCCACCATAATTTGCAAATAAATTCATTAAAAATCCTACAATGTGATTTTCTGGATTTTTTTCTAATTTTGTCTGTCATAGTTGAAGTGTACCTATGATGAAAATTACAGGCCTCTCTCATCTTTTTAAGTGGGAGAACTTGCACAATCGGTGGCTGACTAAATACTTTTTTGCCCCACTGTATGTATTCAGACCCCTTGTCTTTTCCCACATTTTGTTACATTACAGCTATCTTCTAAAATTGATTCAATGTTTTTTTCTCATCAATCTATACACAATAACCCATAATGTCAAAGCTAAAACAGGTTTTTAGAAATGTTTGCAAATTTATTACAAATCCAAAACTGAAATATCACATTTACATAAGTATTCAGACCATTTACACAGTACTTTGTTGATGCACATTTTGCAGCAATTAGAACCTAGAGTCTTCTTGGGTATGACACAACAAGCTTCCGACACTATTTGGGGGGTTTCTCCCATTCTTTTCTGCAGAACCTCTCTATCGCTGTCAGGTTGGATGGGGGCGTTGCTACACAGCTATTTTCAGGTCTCTCCAGAGACGTTTGATCAAGTTCAAGTCTGGGCTCTGGCTGGGCCACTCAAGGACATTCAGAGATTTGTCCCGAAGCCACTCCTGTGTTGTCTTGGCTGTGTGCGTAGGGTCGTTGTACTGTTGGAAGGTGAACCATCATCCCAGTCTGAGGTCCTGAGCGCTCTGGAGCAGATTTTCATCATGGACCTCTCTGTACTTTTGCTCTCTGTACTTTACTCGAAACAGGCTGTCATATGCTTTTTACTGAGGAGTGGCTTCCGTCTGGCCACTCTACCCTAAATACCTGATTGGTGGAGTGATGCAGAGATGGTTGACCACCTGGAAGGTTCTCCCATCTCCACAGAGGAACTCTGGAGCTCTGTCAGAGTGACCAATGTGGTATTGGTCAAATCCCTGACCAAGACCCTTCTCCACCGATTGGTCAGTTTGTCCGGGCGGCCAGCTCTAGGATGAGTCGGTGGTTCCAAACTTCTTCCATTTAAGAATGATGGAGGCCACTGTGTTCTTGGGGATCTCCAATGCTGCAGACATTTTTTTGTACCCTTCCCCATATCTGTGACTCGACACAATCCTGTTTCGGAGCTCTACCGACAATTCCTTCTCCACCTCATGGCTTGATTTGTGTTATGACATGCACTGTCAACTGTGGGACCTTTCCAAATCATGTCCTATCAATTGAATTTACCACAGGTGGACTCCAGTCAAGTTGCAGAAACATCTCAAGGATGATCAATGGAAACAGGATGCACCTGAGCTCAATTTTGAGACTCATAGCATATTTCAGTTTTTTTATTTTCAATACATTTCCAAACAATTCTTAAAATATGTTTTCAATTTGTCATTATGGGTATTCCTGATAAATTGGGGTATTCCTGATAAGTATATATCTACAGTACCAATCAAAAGTTTGGACACACCGACACATGCAAGGGTTTTACTTTATTTTCTACTATTTTCTACATTGTTGAATAATAGTGAAGAAATCAAAATTATGAAATAACACATATGGAATCATGTAGTAACCAAAATAGTGTTAAACTTATTCAGGATTGGTGGATCCCCTGTGGGACGGTTGCGCTAATGTAGGCTAATGCGATTAGCATGAGCTTGTAAGTAACAAGAACATTTCCCAGGACATAGACATATCTGACATTGGCAGAAAGTGTTATGCAGGTGAATGAGGACCCAAAAGCGACTTGGCGAAAACAGAGTCTTTAATCCAGTAAAGTAAATATTCAATACTCCTAGACAAATCGGAGCGGTAAATAAAGCATAAAGAACAATTCCACTCGTAATGACGAGAACAGACTGGAGACTCGATCATAAACTGCAGGTTGCCTCGGGAAGGCACTTGACCGTAGCAGACTCAGACACCTGCTCACCACGCAGCATCTGAGGGAAACACGACACGACAGGGCGATACAAAGACACAGCACAGTGAACAATATACAAGGATCCGACAGGACAGAAACGGCAAACAAGGGGAGAAATAGGGACTCTAATCAGAGGAAAAGATAGGGAACAGGTGTGGGAAGACTAAATGATTGATTAGGGGAATAGGAACAGCTGGGAGCAGGAACGGAACGATAGAGAGAAGAGAGAGAGGGAGGGAGAGAGAAAAAAGGGAACAAACCTAAAAAGACCAGCAGGGGGAAACGAACAGAAGGGAAAGCATAATGACAAGACAATATAAGACAAAACATGACAGTACCCCCCCACTCACCGAGCGCCTCCTGGCGCTCTCGAGGAGGAACACTGGCGGCAACGGAGGAAATCATAGATCACAAACGGTCCAGCACGTCCCGAGAAAGAACCCAACTCCTCTCCTCAGGACCGTAACGGAAAACGATAAAAAGGGAAACTAGGGTACTACTCTAAAAAAATAAATGAGACACGGGTAGAGAACTGAAAGCTTTAGAGCAAACAGGACCAAACAGGCCAGGAGAGTAACAACTAGGGACAGACTGAGACACAGTAAGGGCAGGAACAAGACTAGGAGAGATGCGGTGGCAGGGAACAGACTGAGACCCAGCAAGACCAGGAGCAGAAGCAGAAAAAAAATTACCAGACTTATTCTGCGCGCAGTCCGAACACGCAGCCACGAAACGGCGCGTGTCACGCTCCTGAGTAGGCCACCAAAAGCGCTGGCGAATAGAAGCAAGAGTACCTCAAACGCCGGGATGGCCAGCTAACTTGGCAGAGTGAGCCCACTGAAGAACAGCCAGACGAGTAGAAACAGGAACGAAAAGAAGGTTACTAGGACAAGCGCGCGGCGACGCAGTGTGCGTGAGTGCTTGCTTAACCTGTCTTTCAATTCCCCAGACTGTAAACCCGACAACACGCCCAACAGGAAGGATCCCCTCGGGATCGGTAGAAGCCACAGAAGAACTAAAGAGACGGGATAAAGCATGAGGCTTGGTGTTCTTAGTACCCGGGCAATAAGAAATAACGAACTCGAAACGAGCGAAAAACAACGCCCAACGAGCATGACGCGCATTCAGTCGTTTGGCAGAACGGATGTACTCAAGGTTCCTTTGGTCAGTCCAAACGACAAAAGTAACGGTCGCCCCCTCCAACCACTGTCGCCATTTGCCTAGGACTAAACGGATGGCGAGCAGTTCGCGGTTAGCCACATCATAGTTACGTTCCGACGGTGACAGGCGATGAGAAAAATACGCACAAGGGTGGACCCCATCGTCAGTATCGGAGCGCTGGGACAGAATGGCTCCCACGCCCACCCCCGACGCGTCAACCTCAACAATAAACTGTTTAGTGACGTCAGGTGCAACAAGGATAGGAGCGGATGCAAAACGCTTCTTGAAGAGATCAGAACAACAATCATACGACCGGTGAGGAGGAAGGGAGTTGGTTCTGGACCGACTGAAGACCGTGCGCAGACCATGATATTCCTCCGGCACTCCTGTCAAATCACCAGGTTCCTCCTGAGAAGAGGGGACAGAACAAACAGGAGAAATAGCAGACATTAAACACTTCACATGACAAGAAACGTTCCAGGAAAGGATAGAATTACTAGACCAATCAAAAGAAGGATTATGACACACTAGCCAGGGATGACCCAAAACAACAGGTGTAAAAGGTGAACAAAAAATCAAAAAAGAAATGGTCTCACTATGGTTACCAGATACAGTGAGGGTTAAAGGTAGTGTTTCACATAATATACTGGGGAGAGGACTACCATCCAAGGCGAACATGACCGTGGGCTCCCTAACTGTCTGAGAGGAATGTCATGTTCCCGAGCCCAGGCTTCGTCCATAAAACAGCCCTCCGCCCCAGAGTCTATTAATGCACTGCAGGAAGCTGCCGATCCGGTCCAGCGTAGATGGACCGGTAAGACAGGTACTTGACGGAGAGGACCGTCTAGTAGCGCTTATCAGTCGCCCTCCGCTTACTGATGAGCTCTGGCCTTTAACTGGACATGAAATGACAAAATGACCAGCGGAACCGCAATAGAGACAGAGGCGGTTGGTGATTCTCCGTTCCCTCTCCTTAGTCGAAATGCGAATACCCCCCAGCTGCATGGGCTCAACACCAGAGTCAGTGGGGAAAGATGGTAGTGTCGGAGAGAGGGGAGACACAGTTAACGCGAGCTCTCTTCTATGAGCTCGGTGACGAAGGTCTACCCGTCGTTCAATGCGAATAGCGAGTTCAATCAAAGAATCCACGCTGGATGGAACCTCCCGAGAGAGAATCTCATCCTTAACCTTAGCGTGGAGTCCCTCCAGAAAACGAGCGAGCAACGCCTGCTCGTTCCAGTTACTGGAGGCAGCAAGAGTGCGAAACTCTATAGAGTAATCCGTTATGGATCGATTACCTTGACATAGGGAAGACAGGGACCAGGAAGCTTCTTTCCCAAAAACTGAACGATCAAAAACCCTTATCATCTCCTCTTTAAAGTTCAGATAATCGTTAGTGCACTCAGCGCTTGCCTCCCAGATAGCTGTGCCCCACTGCCGAGCCCGACCAGTAAGGAGTGATATGACGTAGGCAATCCGAGCTCTCTCTCTTGAGTATGTGTTGGGTTGGAGAGAGAACACTATATCACACTGGGTGAGAAAGGAGCGGCACTCAGTGGGCTGCCCAGAATAACATGGTGGGTTATTAACCCTAGGTTCCGGAGGCTCGGAAGACCCGGAAGTAGCTGGTGGCACGAGACGAAGACTCTGATACTGTCCTGAGAGGTCGGAGACCTGAGCGGCCAGGGTCTCAACGGCATGCCGAGCAGCTGACAATTCCTGCTCGTGTCTGCCGAGCATCGCTCCCTGGAACTCGAGAGTAGAGTAGAGAGAATCCATAGTCGCTGGGTCCATTCTTGGTCGGATCCTTCTGTTATGCAGGTGAATGAGGACCCAAAAGCGACTTGGCGAAAACAGAGTCTTTAATCCAGTAAAGTAAATATTCAATACTCCTAGACAAATCGGAGCGGTAAATAAAGCATAAAGAACAATTCCACTCGTAATGACGAGAACAGACTGGAGACTCGATCATAAACTGCAGGTTGCCTCGGGAAGGCACTTGACCGTAGCAGACTCAGACACCTGCTCACCACGCAGCATCTGAGGGAAACACGACACGACAGGGCGATACAAAGACACAGCACAGTGAACAATATACAAGGATCCGACAGGACAGAAACGGCAAACAAGGGGAGAAATAGGGACTCTAATCAGAGGAAAAGATAGGGAACAGGTGTGGGAAGACTAAATGATTGATTAGGGGAATAGGAACAGCTGGGAGCAGGAACGGAACGATAGAGAGAAGAGAGAGAGGGAGGGAGAGAGAAAAAAGGGAACGAACCTAAAAAGACCAGCAGGGGGAAACGAACAGAAGGGAAAGCATAATGACAAGACAATATAAGACAAAACATGACAGAAAGCTTAAATTCTTATTATTCTAACTGCATGGTCCAATTTACGGTGGCTATTTCAGTGAAAGAATATCATGCTATTGTTTGAGGAGAGTGCACAGTTTTGAACATGAAAAGTTATTAATAAACACATTTGGCACATTTGCGCAGTCTTGATACGACATTTTGAACAGAAATACAATGGTTCATTGGATCAGTCTAAAACTTTGCACATACACTGCTGCCATCGATTGCCCAAAATATAAATTGCACCTGGGCTGGAATAATACATTTTGGCATTTCTCTTGCATTTCAAAGATGATGGTACAAAAAATACAAAATAAATCATTTTTCCCCTTTGTATTATCTTTTACCAGATCTAATGTGTTATATTCTCCTACATTCCTTTCCCATTTCCACAAACTTTAAAGTGTTTCCTTTCAAATGGTACCAATAATATGCATATCCTTGCATCAGGGCCTACGCTACAGGCAGTTAGATTTGGGTTTGTCATTTTAGGTGATAATTTTTTTTTTAAAGGGGCTGAGCTGAGCTCTCTGAGCTGAGCTCTTTCTCCGTGATTTATTGGACATTATAAATCTCCATTGTCCAGAGGGGAAAAAACGGCGTTCCCAACAGTCTACAGGTTTATGAAGTATTTTGACTGTAATGACACTTTTGAAAGGCAATATATTTGTCCAAATTGCCAGGATTTCTTTGGCGGTGAAGTACCAGATCATTGCACATCATGTGGTTATCCCATGTGGGGATATGCTGTCTCTTGTCATGGGTGCATCAGTGTTCATGAAATTGTCAGTTTAAAAGCAACTTGAGGAAAAGTTATCAGACACCAAATTCTGTGAAGCATTAGAATATAATTATTCTAGTTCCAAGAGCAGTCCAGATAGTATAGATTACATTTATGATGGTTCACTATATAAGTCAATAGATGCCCTTAATTACACTGATGTAATTAACCTTTCACTCTCATGGAATGTGGTTGGCTTTCCAAAATTCAAGTCCTCTCCCTTTCATTCATTCATCTTTAAAGTAGTAATGGGAGACTTGGTAAACTCTTCCATGGCACTCAAGGTGTACAAATACTGGAAATGTTCACCATCTACCAACTCATCCTGACACTTACATTCACAGCACAGAATCAAACCAAGCTAGCAAAAGGTTTGTTGAAGATATGTTCAGGGGCTACAAACTCGACAACAAATGTTTTTAAAAAGACTGTATCTTTACGAGGGTATCCTGTTGCACAGAACCCTACATCAAGGGAGGCTTTTCTCCTTGGAGAGTCAGATGTTACTTACAAAGAACCATGTACATTTCACCACAGAACTATCTTTTAAAGGAATTGCATTCTTTCCAAAACAGAAAGCACCTTATCGAAACGAGTAAACCATGTAGTCATCACCTATCATGTCAGTGGGGATGGTCAGGTCTTTTGCTGACATTGGCAGTGAAGTGGGCTATGCTTTTATAGCCCAACAAATGGGAGATTGAATGAGAAAGGGTTGACCCGCTTAACTTAACTGTAAACAACTTTATTTTACATCGTATTTATTTATTCAGAAAATGTATGAATGAAGGTGCTTCTGGCAGCATGACCAATGCATTATTACATTGACATTAATTACATTGACTGAACTGTGGGCCTATTGAAACCATTATCAATTGTGTTGGTATCTAATCAAATAAAAATAGCGTACTCTATATTTATCGCATGTGGACATTGTAATTTATTACATTTCTCATCTGCTGAGTTGAAATCTCTGCTATTGCACTACATTTCAAAAGTATCTTATTTCTGTTTTCACAACATACCATATCTCACATCCTGTAGTTAACTTGAAATTGCCATATCCTGCAGGAATATCACAATCCTGCAGGTTTTGGTCCTGCATGATTCCTGCAGGAGTGTACTTGGTCCTGCAGGTATTGCCATATCCTGTACGAGTATCACAATCCTGCAGGTTTTTGTCCTGCAGAACTCAACCTGAAATTGACTTGGTCCTGCTGGAATTGCGATATTCTTCAGAAATATTCAACATTTCTGCGGTACAAGCCATACTCCTCCAGGAGTCCTGCAGGAGGACACCTGCACAATAACTTCACAAGAGGTTGAATTCCTGCAGGATTCCTGTAGGACTTTTTTGTAAGGGTTGCAACATTGCAGACAATTTAATTAAATTATGTTTTGTCAGAGGTGTGCTCTATAGACATTATCAACATCAAAAAATATTTTGATGGTGTTTTAATCTGCTATTCTCACCATAGACTGTAAAAAGAATCGTCATACACTGTTGCACCTACTACACTAATCTGATGAGCACTATAGGCGCTCCGCCCAAGCAAGGTAATTGATTGGTTTGACATTTAGCGAGGCGTCACTGATTTACACTGGTTTGCCACCCTTATTTCGCTATTATTTCGCTATTTTTTCCCCCATGAACTTCCCCAAGCTTACCTGTATTAGAGAAGCCTGGTTCTCAACAAGGATAGCTTCGTAGAAACCAAGCCCCGGGCCCTTAGGCTCTATTAGGATACAATACGCATTTCTCAGACTGGCCTTTGCCTGGGGCCTCCAAATCCACCCCTGGAGGGAGGGGAAGGGGAGAAAGAGTGGAAGAGAATGGAAGATAGAGAGATAGAGATAGAGGGAGAACGAGTAAGCCTCCTACCCAAACTGCTACTGTCTCGAACGGAACCAACTCAATTACTGGCACTTGTTTGTCCCAAGGACTCCAAGGCATTCAATATTCTGATTGGACAGCTCAGGAAATTCCATCACCCTGCTCCATCTCAGAAAATAAATAAAAACATTCATACTCTCTCTCCCAGCCCTCACTTTTGTGTGGGTCTCCTTTCAAACTCAGCCAGTCGAGGTAATATAATGTCAGAGGTTCTGTTGGTAAATGCAGCCAGCTTGGTGGGTGATTAGATCTCTCCTGCATTATGTAATTGACAACATTAAAGAAGATTAAAATTGGTTGATCGAAAGCCATCCGTTTTAACATGTGCAGAACACTGTAGAAATGTATTGTAAGATAAACATTTTTTTTTGTGTGTATTTCATTAAGTTTCCACAGCTCAGTCCTAGCACTTCTTTTTGGACTTAACTGCCAAGATATTTAAATGGATACCGTAACTCTCACCTGGCCTTGTTGGCGCGTGAAGACAAATTCTTCATAGATCAAAATGAATAGATATGCGGCAAGAACTTGTGTGAGCTTGTAATATGCTAACCGTGATAGCCTTTATAACCTTTTATAATGTTATGGATCATAAGATTGATAACATACTCTGACTTGGTGTCACTACATTGGTGTCAAAAGTTGGATCTTTCAAACTATCAAATCAAGTTTGTAAGCACATACCCATGCTTATTATTTCTGCAATATGCAAAAAACAAGTCCTCAATTTTTCTTGCTTCAAAAACATCCCGAAGACACTTTTCTTTCCCCTACCAGTGTAAACGCTACCCTCTCTGCTTCTCTGTAGTAGAATTGAGCCATATGCTACGAGGAGGGAACACATTTGAGCAAGACAATTTTTTTATTTTCCAAATTGGCAGCCTAGTGGTCAACATCTCGGTGAAAATGGAAATACCAAATCTCATCCAATGGCACTATTATAGGGCACTGATTCAATCAGACAATGAAGTGGCCTCAATGAGATGTGATAAAACTCATACATTTTAACAAAGCTGCTGGTCTCCCTCACTGCCCGGCCGCCCTGATTCCAGGACATCCCCTGTCCGGCCATATCAGCTGAAGTGTGGACAGACACTCTGGGGTTAATCAGTGTCACTAATGGAGGACCGGCCGCTTAGAGACGTGTGGCTATTACCAATGGAGCGCAGGATCATGGGCTACGGAATGGTACAGTCAAAACTAATTGAAGTCAGTTGACTGCATGGGAGGGTAGGAAAGAGAGGGTACGCTGAGAATGGAAATGTCCACTACTTACCAGATAACATATGTAGGAGAAGAAAGAAAATCTGAGACAAGTTTCCAAACTCAATTTGTGTATGAAACAGTTGTTTATTGAAAGATTAAGATTATTTGGATGTCTTTCCAAGAGTTGAATACAGTAAAAACAAAGACATACTATTTCAGAAATTCAAAATAATTGTAAAACACAAAAATTGGTACAGTATTATTGTATATAAACGTGACAGAGCCATAATTTGCTGTAATGGATTATTTTGATTACAGTTCAGTGACAGGTAGGCCATTTTATGACATTCAAAAGTGCCACTGTGTTTCTAATAAATAATGATATTAAACACAGACTACCCATTGATAATTAGGAAACTATTGGGTAGGGTAAACTGGTCAAATTAGGTTTTTAATGTAGCTAGCCACAAAATGCCACTGAATTCACTGTCAGCATGCAGTCAAAGCTATAATTATTTTGGAACTAACTAGTGCTCTCATTGTATCCTGAGATCGACAGCAGCTGGGAATTAGTCAATTCAACTGGTAAATTAGCTAGCTAACACATTTTGAGAAAACAAGTTAGATTTAGTGGCTAGCTAGCTAGCGTTAGCAACGTTTGGTGGTCAATGAGAATGAGCGCTTGCCAACCAGTTGATCTAGCAAACAATGTAACAAAAGTATAATTTCGGATTTGAAAAATACTCCAAGAGCCTCTGCATTTCAGGAATTACAGTAGCAAGTACTCCTGGTGCACTGTTCAATTATTCAGCCATTTAAACATTTATTTTTTAAGAAAACTCTCAGATTTTTGTCATTGCCCTCACTGGCTTTCATGCGATTTTAGTGAGCTTGTCCAAGTTTTTGGACTTGATGACCGTTACTTATCTGTACATATCAATGATGTCACTCTTTCTGCTGGTGAGTCTCTGATCCACCTCTACGCAGATGACACCATTCTGTATACTTCTGGCCCTTCCTTGGACACTGTGTCAACAACCCTCCACAGGTAGAGATATTGGTGTGCAAAAGAGCAGAAAAGTGAGGAAGTATAAACAGATGGGTGATGAGGTAGTGCATAAAAATGGGTGGGCTATTTACCGATAGACTATGTACAGCTGCAGCGATCGGTTAGCTGCTCAGGTAGCAGATGCTTGCCAGTTGGTGAGGGAGATAAAAGTCTCGCAACTGTCAGCGATTTTTGCAAATCGTTAAAATCACAGGTAGCAGAGAACTGGAATGAAAGGCGTCTGAAAGAGGTGTTGGCTTTCCAGGGATGATCAGTGAGATACACCTGCTGGAGCGCGTGCTACGGGTGGGTGTTGCCATCGTGACCAGTGAACTGGGATAAGGCGGACCTTTACCTGGCATGGACTTGTAGATGACCTGGAAACAGTGGATCTGGCAGGGACAATATGGGCATCAGCCGACCTGGAGCAAACAGGTCGAAGTGGTGGGTAAGGTGGTAACAAAACGGTACTGTGGTACTGTGATAAACTGCATCCAGTTTCCTGAGTAGGTGTTGGAAGGAGATCTTGATGATGAAGAATGCGGAGGACCTCATCATTTGCCATCCCCAGTTGTGCCAGCTGAACGAGGTGTTGGCGAAGCTTGGTCTCCCTGTTCGACGACCATCTGGGAGATGTCTTGGTGGGATAGTCAGTTTTGCTAGGGAAAGTTTCTGTGAGTGAAGGAGGCTTTGTTGGGAATCAGAAAGCCGGCAGTCAGATTTTAATTTTAGATTGGAGATGTTTGATATTCTGGAAAAGAGTAAGTCTAGCCAGACACCTAAACATAGATGTCCACATATTCTCAGGTCAACCATCCAGGGTGGTGATGCTAGTCGGGCGACAGCTTAGGTGCAAACAGCTAAAGTTTGAAAAGCAAAACATTTGATTTTACTAGTGTTTAAGAGCAGTTGGAGGCCACAAGGAGTGTTGTATGGCATTGAAGCCTTTTGGAGGTTAGATAGCACAGTGTCCAAGGACGGCCGGAAGTTGATTGGTGTACAGTCACAAGACATGTTTCAGAGCTTTAGAAAATGAGCAACATCAACCTTGTCGGGCTGTGGTCACCGCCTGGTACGGCAACTGCCCGCCCACAACCGTAAGCAATCCAGAGGGTAGTGAGGTCTGCACAACGCATCACCGGCGGCAAACTAAGACCTCCAGGACACATACACCACCCGATGTCATTTGCTCACATCGTATATAGACTTGTTTATAATGTATTGTTGACTGTATGTTTGTTTTACTCCATGTGTAACTCTGTGTCGTTGTATGTGTCGAACTGATTTGCTTTATCTTGGCCAGGTCGCAATTGTAAATGAGAACTTGTTCTCAACTTGCCTACCTGGTTAAATAAATGTGAAATTAAAAAAATAAACTATCTATTGGAGCGTTGCAATTGGTTGCCCAAAATTCTGGGACAGGGCTTAGCGAAGGGTCAATTCTAGACCTGTTCTTCTCTACTGTTTATGATCACCAGGTCTGCTCCTCTTCTCAGAGAGTCCTGTCTGCTCTCTTCCCAGGTTTTCTTCTTTGTAGAGATGAAGTACAAACTGGACTTGTAATACCCCCATCCCTATTTTACACGTTGTTCTAGCACAGTGAGCTTTGCCTGGAGATATTCTCTCTATGCCTGGGGTTGGTCTCTCTCTTTAGTCATGGCATTGTACCTGGTCTGGAACTGGTCACTTTCTGTTGAGGAGTTGGTTTTATAAACTAAGATGATCTCCTCAAAACTGCCCATCACTTCATTATAGTCACACAGAGGCCTATGATCCCAGTCAGTAGGAGAACACACAGAAGTACAAGACACACTGCAGCAGTCTCCTCTCTGAACTCTCAGTACGTGGGTTACAGGAATGCTGTAGATCATGAGATATTATTTGTATTTTTCCCATTTCATTTTTTTCCCACATTCATTTCATATCCTGAGATTTTAAGAGTATTCTGAAAATATTTTTTTACAAGGGGGGATTGATTTTTCAATTTTAGTCAGGTATATCAGGAGATCGTCTGCAAATAAGGCTACCTGCCACCCCCAAAAAAACATTTATCAGATAATGTATTATTGGTGTATACTTTTGCTTTACAATATATATATAATGTTTTTCCAAAATGTATTTGACGGCTTCCAAAGTTTGGACTGAAAAAGGCCATTCAAGACAGTCAAAAGTATTTTGACATCAACAGCTACTATTGATAAATCTACATCGTATTGTGTTATACTGACACATTTGTTTGTTAGTGTCTATTTTGAATAAACCCATGTTTGATTAATACGTGTGAAGTCTGGTAAGACTTTTGCCATTCTGTTGCTTATAAGTTTTGTTATTATTTTATTGTTGCAATTTATTACATTTATAGGTCTGTAATCTGCAGGGGACTCCAGGTTTTCCTGGTTTTAAATATAACTGAGATTACTGTTTGATACATGGAACTAGGAAGCACTGAATTGAGTGACGTGTGTTGTCATTTAAGTAAATAGGTGCGCTACTCCCAGAATGCTGAGTAAAATTCTATGGGAAATATACCTGGTGCTTTTCTCTGCGCGAATGTTTTAACAGTGTCTAACGGAACACATTTCCGTTTGTTGGCAATGTCAACTCTTGCTAGCTGGACAGGCAAAAGCTGCTGAGTACTAAACTCTAAACCAATCAAAACCCATGGACTATCCATGGTACTATCTCTGTTGATCACGTCAGTCAATCATGTTATACGTACCTAAGATTGTAGACAGCTGGTCACAGCTCGAGAGAGATTTCCATCCGACAAAGTGCTATCGTGATACCATCAATGCAAGCTGTAAAATAATTCCCAATTTAGAATGCAGCAAATTTAGTAATGTAGTTAGCTTGCTAGTTACCTAGCTAGTAATCTCTCGTTGAGAGATTCACATGTAATTGTCTAATTATGTAATTATGAGCAGCAGTAGTTCCTCATTTTGGGTTTTCTTTATTGATTATTTGGACGAATCAGGATTAGCTAGATCCTACAGATGTAACCTGTATAATCCTGGTGTAACTCCCTGTCAGAGAGATTAGAGGGCTAGGCAGGAGGCCCTGGGCCAGTAGGAGGTCAGGGGTGAGGGTTCTATTTCAAGCACACTCACTACCTCTATCCATCTCTTTCCAGATGCTACAGAGCCCGAATGGTCCAAGGACCTCCAGAGCCTTCTGACCAACGACCTGAAATATCTCCAGAGCACAAAGAAGTAAGCTGCACTCATAATAGTATACTTGATGCACCCTGTTAAATCTTCTTCACTATAGCAGTCTGCCTGTGTGATCGCATTGCATATTATCCAGGGCGACTCGTTGGATTAGATTTCAAATACACTAGTTATGCTATTTTGGAACCACCAGCCTGTAATTTTTGTGTTTATACTTTTTCATAACGACAGTGACAAGTTTGACATCGGATGACAATAGAATGTTCATTATGTCACTGCAACAACTGTTGATAGACGTAGTATAAACCAGCCTTTAGTCTTGAAATCTTTGGTGGTTTAGTACATGGCCTCACATGGGAATCCTTAAAGAGACAGATGGGGCTAAGGCTTAATAGGGTCTGAATGATGCTAAATGGGTGTACACAAAGAAGAGCTCTCCAGTAGGTTTACCAAACAATCCAAGGGCCATTTTCTCAAATGTGAGGTTACAAGTTTATCAACTTTCAAAGCAGAATTACTTTCCCATTGTTCCTCAACTGTAGTGTATGATATCAAATGTTCTAGCTCTGAGTCTTTTATCCTATGTAAAAAACACAATTTCAAATTTTGCTAAATAAGACTGAATCGAGCCGGTCCATCACATATGTGGCACTAAGAGTTGATCAAAGTTGGTAGAATATTATAAAAATGATTCACAGCTGTAAAACCCTGTATGCTTGATCCGAAAATGTGGTCAGAAGCTTCTTATGGAGGGTGTGGTGCAATTGCGGAGCCTCTGGAGGCACACAGAGGCCTAATTAAGCCCCGTACTGCATCGCCATGCTCCTCTTAAATTTCGTAACAATGCAGAGTGCTCCTTAAAGCTCTGCATTGAAATGATTGGTTGACAGTAGATGGGGGCGTTACGTTCTCTATAAACACAAATTCACTTCCTTGACAACTTCCTTCTCAGTAGCTCTGCTCTGCTCCGCTAAGCGCAAAATGTATGAACGCCCTGATGTCTGCTGCGGAGGCTGCATTGCATAAATACAGCCACTTCAGACCACTGATTAACCATGCAAAGCCTTTAAGACTTCCACCAAGTATTAACTCTGGGATGTGAAGACTTACCCAATCAAGACATCTTCATTTTATTAATTAAAGTTAATTAAATGTTTCTTTAACTTTCTATCACTTTGAAAATGTGGAGTAAGATATGCAAATCTGTTGGAGGATAATCTAATGTAATCCCTTTGTAGATTGAATTTTAAGGCAGCAAAATGTGAAGATTGTGCAAGGGATGTGCAGACTTTCACTTGTTTACTTTGTTGCCCTGCATAAAGCTACCTTTTCATCTACAGTTTCCGCCAGCAATGGGTATCCTGGGGTAAAATAGACTTTATTACAATTACCACCAGTAAAGGGGTAACATGTAATCTCTTGAATCACATGGAGCCCCAAAGTTTCACTCCTGCTATGTCCTCCTAACGTGAATGCAGGAACCTTGAATCGCATGGAGTTGCAACGAAGTATCACTCCCGCTACTTTCCCAAACATGACCGCAGCAACCTTGAACCATCTGGAGTTGCACCAAGGTATCACTCACACCACATTCCCCTGACTTAAACACAGCAACCTTGAACCATCTGGAGTTGCACCAAGGTATCACTCACACCACATTCCCCTGACTTAAACACAGCAACCTTGAACCATCTGGAGTTGCACCAAGGTATCAGTCACACCACATTCCCCTGACTTAAACACAGCAACCTTGAACCATCTGGAGTTGCACCAAGGTATCACTCACACCACATTCCCTGACTTAAACACAGCAACCTTGAACCATCTGGAGTTGCACCAAGGTATCACTCACCACATTCATTCCCCTGACTTAAACACAGCAACCTTGAACCATCCGGAGTTGCACCAAGGTATCACTCACACCACATTCCCCTGACTTAAACACAGCAACCTTGAACCATCCGGAGTTGCACCAAGGTATCACTCACACCACATTCCCCTGACTTAAACACAGCAACCTTGAACCATCTGGAGTTGCACCAAGGTATCACTCACACCACATTCCCCTGACTTAAACACAGCAACCTTGAACCATCTGGAGTTGCACCAAGGTATCACTCACACCACATTCCTCTGACTTAAACACAGCAACCTTGAACCATCTGGAGTTGCACCAAGGTATCACTCACACCACATTCCCCTGACTTAAACACAGCAACCTTGTATTGTGTGGAGTTTCCTCCAGCTGAAGTTTCAACTTAATGGTTTCCACCTCAGCAACTTGTCTTACATTTCTATTGTCATTCCCCTACATCACATTCACACCCAGCAGCACCCACCAGCTGCACACATATCAGTACAGAGATACTAGAGCTTATTAAACAAAGAGCTGGAGAGCTTATTAAACAGAGATAAGAGTCAAGGCAACATAACAGAAGAACAAATGCAATAACAGCTAATGCAAAGCAATTGATATTCTACATCTCAAGGCAATAACAGCAAGTTGAATGCTACTGATATATATATATATATATAATTGAATAGATTACAAAACAATTTCACTTAGATCTATCTACCGAGCTATGTGGTTTCTGAGCTAGATTCACCTTCAATATCAGATTTTCACCTTCAGGACCTGTTTTTCCACTTTGTTGTCCTGCACAAAAAGTGTCTAATCCAAATCCAAGATCAGCGGCGTATTGAGTTTGTCTTGTGGGAATGTAACAATAGAGACAACCTAGTTCTCTTTCATTTACAAATGTCATGACGTGGCTCTGAGACGTTGCTATGAGATATACTGTGCTAAAGTACTTTGCGGGAATTTTATTTACCTGAGCCTGCTAGCTAGCTAGAAAAAATTCGTATTGGTATAGCTAGCTGGCTCACTAGCTAGCTTATGCTGTTAACGATACCTATGCCAGAAAATAATCATAAATCATTTGTACTATGCAAATTGACGCAAGAAGACCAGACATTTAACAAAAAATGGACAAAATCTTTATAATTTCAAATCTTGATTACATTGGTACACCATCGCATACTGTATTTCTCTGTATTTATGATTGGAAATACTTGGGGATAGATTTCCTAAAACAATTTTGAGCTGAATACTACAGATTTTACCACTTTTTTCTGTTCAAATATAATAATGGTCACAAAACATTGGGAGTCTCGGCATCCTGAGTGGCGCAGTGGTCTAAGGCACTGCATTGCATTGCTAGCTGTGCCACTAGAAATCCTGGTTTCTGTCGCAGGCGGCCGGGACCGGGAGACCCATGGGGCGGCACACAATTGGCCCAGCGTCGTCCAGGTTAGGGGAGGGTTTGACCGGCAGGGATTTTCTTGTCCCATCGTGCTCTAGCGACTCCTGAGGCGGGCTGGGCGCAATGCACACTGACACGGTCGCCAGGTGTCACGTGTGCTCCCTCTTCGGCCTCTAGGTCACCAGGCTGCTCGCTTAGGCGCACACCTGTCACCAGTGTTACGTGCATAATGACACTCACCTGGACTCCATCACCTCCCTGATTACCTTCCCTATAAGTGTCACTCCCTTTGGTTTCTTCCCCAGTCGTCACTGTTTCTGTTTCAGTTTCACGTCTGTGCGTTGTTCTTGTTTCTTGTTTTGTATTATGTTTAGTTTATGAATTAAATCACTCACTCCCTGAACTTGCTTCCCGACTCTCAGTGCACATTGTTACATTAACAAGCTAGTTAGATACCCCATGTTCTTGTCAAACTGTCAACAGTTGCTAGCAAGCAACAAGACATGCCAAATAATTGTCTAAAAACCACTTGAGAGCAAATAAATCAGATTTGACACATCACATGGCCAGTAATCAGATTTGTATCTGACTTCAAACCACCTAAGAAGGTGGCTTGGAATATCCGATTCCATTTGCTTTTTGGCTGTTCAGACTACAGGAAAAATAACAGATTTGAAACGGAAATGCAAATAAATCAGATTTGAGTCACTTCAAACTGCCAATGTGAACATGGCTTAAGAGCTTTCCACACCTGGAAAAGCAACATTTGCCCATTATTGTTTTCAAAATTATTCAAGCTCTGTGAAATTGGTTGTTGATCATTGCTAGACAACCATTTTCAGCTTAAACTGAAAAGTTACAGTTTAAACTGTAACTCGGCCATTCAGGAACATTCCCTTTCTTCTTCGTATGCAACTCGAGGGTAGATTTGGTCTTGTGTTTTAGGTTATTGTTCTGCTGAAAGGTGAATTAAATCTCCCAGTGTCTGGTGGAAAGCAGCCCGAACTAGGTTTTTGTCTTGGATTTTTCCTGTGCTTAGCTCTATTCTGTTTCTATTTTATCCTGAAAAACGCTCCAGTCTTTAACGATTACAAGCATACCGGAAACATGATGCAGCCACCACTATGCTTGAAAATATGTGTGGTAGTCAGTAATGTGTTGTATTGGATTTGCCCCAAACATAACACTTTGTATTAAGGACAAAAATGTAATTAGGTTAACACATTTTGTTTTGCTGTATCACATTAGTGCCTTGTTGCAAACAGGATGCATGTTTTGGGAATAATTGTATTCTGTACAGGCTTCCTTCTTTTAAATCTGTCAATTAGGTCAGAATAGGGGAGTAACCACAATGTTGTTGATCCATCCTCAGTTTTCTCCTTTCACAACCATTAAACTCTGGAACTGATTTAAAGTCACGGAAGGACGCCTGTATCTTTGCAGTGACTAGGTGTATTGATACATCATCCAAAGTGTAATTAATAAGTTCACCAATGCTCAAAGGGATATTCTATGTCTGCT
Organism: Oncorhynchus gorbuscha; assembly: GCF_021184085.1. Classification (NCBI taxonomy): domain Eukaryota; kingdom Metazoa; phylum Chordata; class Actinopteri; order Salmoniformes; family Salmonidae; genus Oncorhynchus; species Oncorhynchus gorbuscha. Next base: position 25,916,100 of record NC_060190.1, on the reverse strand, counting down.
TTTTTGGTTTGTACCCATCTACCAATAGGTGCCCTTCTTTGTGTGAAATTGGAACACTTCCCTGGTCTTTGTGGTTGAATCTGGGTTTGACATTCACTGCTTGACTGAGGGACCTTACAGATAGTTGTATGTGTGGGGTACAGAGATGAGGTAGTCATTCAAAAATCATGTTAAATGCAATTTTTGCACACAAGTCACAACTTATTACATGACTTGTTAAGCAAATGTCTACTCAAATTCTTGGTTACATACACGTGTGTAGCGAAATGCTTGTGATTTTAGCTCCGACGGCGCAGTAATGTCTAACAAGTAATATCTAACAATTTCACAACATATACCGAATACACACAAATCTAAGTAAAGGAATTAAGTAATTAAGAATATAAAAATATATGGACGAGCAATGTCAGAGCGGCATAGACTAAGATACAGTGGAATAGTATAGAATACAGTTTATACATATGAGATGAGTAATGCAAGATATGTAAACATTATTAAAGTGACTAGCGTTCCATTTATTAAAGTGGCCAGTGATTTCAAGTCTATGAATATAGGCAGAAGCCTATATGTGCTAGTGATGGCAGTTTAACAGTCTGATGGCCTTGAGATAGGAGCTGTTTTTCAGTCTATCAGTCCCAGCTTTGATGCAGCTGTACTGACCTCGCCTTCTGGACGATAGTGGGGTGAACAGGCAGTAGCTTGCTTGGGTGGTTGTTGTCCTTGATGATCTTTTAGGCCTTCATGTGAAATCGGGTGCTGTAGGTGTCCAGGAGGGCAGGTAGTTTGCCTCCGGTGATGTGTTGGACAGACCGCACCACCCTCTAAAGAGCCCTGTGGTTGCATGCGGTGCAGTTGCCGTAACAAGCGGTGATACAGCCCGAAAGGATGCTCTTAATTGTGCATCTGTAAAAGTTTGTGGGTTTTAGGTGCCAAGCCAAGGCTCTGTTGCACCCTCTTCACCACACTGTCTGTGTGGGTGGACCATTTCAGTTTGTCAGTGATGTGTACGCCGAGGAACTTGAAGCTTCCCACCTTCTACACTGTGGTCCCGTTGATGTGGATATGGGGATGCGTCCTCTGCTCTTTCCTGAAGTCTACGATCATCTCCTTTGTTTTGTTGATGTTGAGTGAGAGGTTATTTTCCTGGCACCACACTCCCAAAGCCCTCACCTCCTCCCTGTAGACTGTCTCGTCATTGTTGGTAATCAAGACTACTACGGTAGGATCATCTGCACACTTGATGATTGAGTTGGAGGCGTGCTTGGCCACACAGTCTCAGGTGAGCAGGGATTACAGGAGGGAGCTGAGCACGCACCCTTGTGGGGCCCCAGTGTTGAGGATCAGCGAAGTGAAGGTGTTGTTTTATACATTTACCACCTGGGGGCGGCCCGTCAGGAATTTCAGGACCCAGTTTCACAGAGCGGGATTCAGACATAGGGCCTCGAGCTTGGTGATGAGCTTGGAGGGTACTATGGTGTTTAATGCTGAGCTAGAGTCAATGAACAGCATTCTTACATAGGTATTCCTCTTGTCCAGATGGGATAGGGCAGTGTGCAGCCTGATGATTGCATCATCTGTGGATCTATTGGGGCGGTAAGCAAATTGAAGTGGGTCTAGGGTGACAGGCATGTTAGAGGTGATGTGACTAGTGTCTCAAAGCACTTCATGATGACAGAAGTGAGTGCTACCGGGCGACAGTCATTTGCTTCAGTTAACTTTGCTTTCTTGGGAACAGGACAAATGGTGGTCATCTTGAAGCATGTGGGGACAACAGACTTGGATAGGGAGAATTGAATATGTCCGTAAACATACCAGCTAGCTGGTCTGCACATTCTCTGAGGACGCGGCTAGGGATGCCGACTGGGCCGGCAGCCTTGCGAGGGTTAACATGCTTGTCTTACTCATGTCGGCCACGGAGAAGAGCCCACCGTCCTTGGTAGCGGGCCGCTTCGCTGGCGCTGTGTTATCCTCAAAGAGTGCAAAGAAGGTGTTTAGCTTATCCGGTAGCAAGAAATGGCTGGTTTTCCTTTTGTAGTCCGTGATTGTCTGTAGACCCTGCCACATACATCTTGTGTCTGAGCCGTTGAATTATGACTCCACTTTGTCTCTTTTGCCTCCACTTTGTCACTTTTTCCTGTTTGATTGCATTGCGGAGGGAATAACTACACTCTTTGTATTCTGCCATATTCCCAGTCATCTTGCCATGGTTAAATGTGAAGGTTCGTGCTTTCAGTTTTGTGCAAATTCTGCCATCTATCCACGGTTTCTGGTTAGGGTAGGTTTTAATAGTCACAGTGGGAACAACATCTCCTATACACTTCCTGATAATCTCAGTCACCGAGTCAGTATACAGTGGGGAGAACAAGTATTTGATACACTGCCAATTTTGCAGGTTTTCCTACTTACAAAGCATGTAGAGGTCTGTAATTTTCAACTGTGAGAGACGGAATCTAAAACAAAAATCCAGAAAATCACATTGTATAATTTTTAAGTAATTAATTTGCATTTTATTGCATGACATAAGTATTTGATCACCTACCAACCAGTAAGAATTCTGGCTCTCACAGACCTGTTCATTTTTCTTTAAGAAGCCCTCCTGTTCTCCACTCATTACCTGTATTAACTGCACCTGTTTGAACTCGTTACCTGTATAAAAGACACCTCGTAAAAATCCAAATAACTTCACAGATCTTCATTGTAAAGGGTTTAAACACTGTTTCCCATGCTTGTTCAATGAACCATAAACAACCAATTAATGAACATGCACCTGTGGAACGGTTGTTAAGACAATAACAGCTTACAGACTGTAGGAAATTACGGTCACAGTTATGAAAACTTAGGACACTAAAGAGGCCTTTCTACTGACTCTGAAAAACACCAAAAGAAAGATGCCCAGGGTCAATGCTCATCTGTGTGAACGTGCCTTAGGCATGCTGCAAGGAGGCAGGAAGACTGCAGATGTGGTCAGGGCAATAAATTGCAATGGCCGTACGGTGAGAAGCCTAAGACAGCGCTACCGAAAACTGATCGTCCTCGCAGTGGCAGACCACGTGTAACAACACCGGCACAGGATTGCTACATCCGAACATCACACCTGAGGGATAGGTACAGGACGGCAACAACAACTGCCCGAGTTACACCTGGAATGCACAATCCCTCCATCAGTGATCAGACTGTCCACAATAGGCTGAGAGAGGCTGGACTGAGGGCTTGTAGGTCCTCATCAGACATCACTGGCAACAGCGTTGACTATGGGCACAAACCCACCGTCACTAGACCAGACAGGACTGGAAAAAGTGCTCTTCACTGACGAGTCATGGTTTTGTCTCACCAGTGATGATGGTCAGATTTGTGTTTATCGTCGAAGACATGCGTTTTACACCGAGGCCTGTAGTCTGGAGAGGGATCGATTTGGAGGTGGAGGGCCGTCATGGTCTGGGGCGGTGTGTCACAGCATCATCGGACTGAACTTGTTGTCATTGCAGGCAATGCGTTACAGAGAAGACATCCTCCTCCCTCATGTGGTACCCTTCCTGCAGGCTCATCCTGACATGATCCTCCAGCATGACAATGTCACCAGCCATACTGCTCGTTCTGTGCGTGATTTCCTGCAAGACAGGAATGTCAGTGTTCTGTCATGGCCAGCGAAGAGCTCGGATCTCAATCCCATTGAGCACGTCTGGGACCTGTTGGATCGGAGCGTGAATGCTAGGGCCATTCCCCCCAGAAATGTCTGGGAACTTGCAGGTGCCTTAGTGTAAGAGTGGGGTAACATCTCACAGCAAGAACTGGGAAATCTGGTGCAGTCCATGAGGAGGAGATGCACTGCCGTACTTAATGCAGCTGGTGGCCACACCAGATGCTGACTGTTACTTTTAGTTTTGACCCCGCCTTTGTTCAGAGACACATGACGTTTCTTTTTTTTGCCGAGTTTACATCTGTTGAAGAGCTCTTCTTTGTCTACACCCATTCAGCATTGTTCTCACCCTCTTAAGCCTTAGCCCCACCCACCTCTTTAAGGATTCACATGTGAGGCCATGTGCTAAACAATGTGAGTAAGGTAGTGTAGTTACATCCATAATCACCCCTAGTCACACCTGGCTAACTTTATGGTTCATGTAATCATCTGGCGAAGTGGAGTCTTTTGTTTAGAGATGCAGCTAGCTAGCTAGCTAGATAAAGAATTAACCATGATCACAACCATACAGTTTTAGTACTAGAAATACATACGGATTGTCATAGCTAGCCACCATCAATTAAATGCTGTATTATGAATCTGCAGGTAGCTAAAGTTAACCAACTAGGTTAATTGTTAGATAGCTAGCTAATATTAGGCTTTAACTAGCAATTCAAAAGGATTTTTGAGATATAAATAATATTACTACACAGATCATCACGTAAAGTTAGCTAGCGAGCCAGTAAACTAGCATTAGCTAACAGTACGATTTAACTTGCAATGAAAATTACTTTCTGACAAAATTAGAAACATATAATATCTGAAAATGTAGCTAGACACTTACCCGTATTCATGGATGAATGCTTCATGGCAGACTGTAACCCCTTTAACTCAGGAAAACATCCCTTCTCTGTCATGGAGGCAATCAAATGCCAGAATTTTCTCCTTTCATACTCTGTTTCCAACAGGCATTACACTGATTTCTAAACTAAGTCAACTTCTTCCGTGACAATAACACTGTTGATCGCCGTTTTTCCCCCGTCACTGTCATCAGAATACAATGTCTGGTTCAATGAAAATGTTTTTACCTAAGTCAGGGATGTTCTCATCGTCGTATTCATTTTCAGAGTCAGCACGGCACGATCGTCATCCAGAAAGTAATCCATCGCAACTTTTCCCCACTGGTCTTTGTCGATAGCGCCTGCTAAATTCAGGGCAGCAATCTTGTTGAGAGCAGTAGCAACACCTTTGCAGTTCTCTATGGCTACTATATCTTCAAAAGATCCACAGTAGCAAGGAATATCTACACTGAGCAGCTCACGTTATAGACAGAAGCATGCTACATGACAGAACAATCTGAACACATCTTTCGACAAGTCCAGCTCATCCGTTATCTCAGCCAATCATGGCTTGCATAAATGTTCCTCTCTTTTTCTGTGGCTACACCAACTAGGCTCGTAATTTAACAATGTTATATGTATTTACAGATGGCTTACACGTTTGTTATTAATGCACATGAACTTTCACATTGTCACGCCTTGGTCATTGTATCTTGTGTTTTTGTTATATGTTTGGGTAGGCCAGGGTGTGACATGGGTTTATATGTTGTATTTCGTATTAGGGTTTGTATTAATTGGGAGTGTGTATTATTAGGGGTGTGTCTAGTTAGGCTTGGCTGCCTGAGGCGATTCCTAATTGGAGTCAGCTGATTCTAGTTGTCTCGGATTGGGAACCGTATTTAGGTAGCCTGAGTGCGCGTTGTATTTCGTGGGTGATTGTACCTGTCTTAGTGTTAGTCACCAGATAGGCTGTATTCGTTTCATTCGTTTGTTGTTTTCTTCTTCCGTTATTTCATGTACATCATTTTCTTCATTAAAAGTCATGAGTAACCTACACGCTGCATTTCGGTCTGCCTCTCTACAAACAACAGACGAAGTTCATTACACACATGTTCCAGAAGCCATTTCTGCCCAAAATCCCATTTTGAATAAAAAAAACATTTAAAGAAATGTTCAAATGCCTCTCCTGTGAAGTAGTGATTTGCAACATTTGCCTAGCTTCCTGAATCAGATAACAAATATCAATGACTTAAACACCTCAAACCAACAATAAATTGAGGATATTCATACAAATACTGAAAGCATTTGATGAGAAAACAAAAAGGTGTGCAACATGAAAATATGGTCTCATTTACCATGTGTAAATTATTGATGGTCCCTTACTAGCCTCTGAGATAGGCTATCCATGTCAAACCAACTTTGCAACAGTCACACATCAGCAGCCGCAAGCTAATTGGCTAAATAATTTGGCTAAGTCTTCCCACCTGTAAACACACACGAGACACCCAAATCAAACCACCTCCCAAAACCGACTTGTGTTTGAATTAAGTCATGGCCTTTAGCATTTCTTAATGAACAAAATCTAACACGAGGCCAAATCAAGAAGTGCAGTCTTTAATAGTGAAGAAGTGCAGCCTTTAATAGTGCAGCTCTTCAATGTATTACGTGACTCGTTTCAGGAAATTGCAGTTTCAGTGACTCGCATGTCGCAAGTCAGGAGAGGCATTTGAATGTCAACATAATTCAAAAACTCTAAATGTGTTTTTTTTTGCAGAAATCCCTTCTGAAAGATGTGAACTTTCATGTGCCTTAATAACAAACTTGTACTACCTTACTGTAAGTTGTTCTCCACAAGACGAACAGTTTCAGAAAACATCAGTTCAGAGAACTGGACTAACTGAGTAGCAGCCATGTCACAGCCTACTTGAGGGACCATTGGCTATCTTATGCAAAATTGTGGGCCAATTTTAGATCCTTCTTTAACCATAACAGTGAAATGAAAAACAAGGCAGAGAGGTTGGTACTCTTTGTAGCAATACATTGAAGCTAATCTGTACTGTCTGATGTAGTGTAACTAAGAGAGGCAGTTAGACAACCACCCCCCACCATTAAAACATATATATTTTTAGCAGATTTTTCCTTACTCTTAAATATCAATATCTGCAAGGGCAAGCTAATCGTGGCGTGGACGATCTTCTGCAACTGCTGTGCGGAGATGTACAGAAGTACTACAGGTAATATCCTTTGACTGTTCTCAATGGACTCCTCCTACTATTGTCTTTAATATATCCATCATTACATTTACATTACATTTAAGTCATTTAGCAGACGCTCTTATCCAGAGCGACTTACAAATTGGTGCATTCACCTTATGACATCCAGTGGAACAACCACTTTACAATAGTGCATCTAAATATTTTAAGGGGGGGAGGGGGTGAGAAGGATTACTTTATCCTATCCTAGGTATTCCTTAAAGAGGTGGGGTTTCAGGTGTCTCCGGAAGGTGGTGATTGACTCCGCTGTCCTGGCGTCGTGAGGGAGTTTGTTCCACCATTGGGGAGCCAGAGCAGCGAACAGTTTTGACTGAGCTGAGCGGGAACTGTACTTCCTCAGTGGTAGGGAGGCGAGCAGGCCAGAGGTGGATGAACGCAGTGCCCTTATTTGGGTGTAGGGCCTGATCAGAGCCTGGAGGTACTGAGGTGCCGTTCCCCTCACAGCTCCGTAGGCAAGCACCATGGTCTTGTAGCGGATGCGAGCTTCAACTGGAAGCCAGTGGAGAGAGCGGAGGAGCGGGGTGACGTGAGAGAACTTGGGAAGGTTGAACACTAGACGGGCTGCGGCGTTCTGGATGAGTTGTAGGGGTTTAATGGCACAGGCAGGAGCCCAGCCAACAGCGAGTTGCAGTAATCCAGACGGGAGATGACAAGTGCCTGGATTAGGACCTGCGCCGCTTCCTGTGTGAGGCAGGGTCGTACTCTGCGGATGTTGTAGAGCATGAACCTACAGGAACGGGCCACCGCCTTGATGTTAGTTGAGAACGACAGTTTGTTGTCCAGGATCACGCCAAGGTTCTTAGCGCTCTGGGAGGAGGACACAATGGAGTTGTCAACCGTGATGGCGAGATCATGGAACGGGCAGTCCTTCCCCGGGAGGAAGAGCAGCTCCGTCTTGCCGAAGTTCAGCTTGAGGTGGTGATCCGTCATCCACACTGATATGTCTGCCAGACATGCAGAGATGCGATTCGCCACCTGGTCATCAGAAGGGGAAAGGAGAAGATTAATTGTGTGTCGTCTGCATAGCAATGATAGGAGAGACCATGTGAGGTTATGACAGAGCCAAGTGACTTGGTGTATAGCGAGAATAGGAGAGGGCCTAGAACAGAGCCCTGGGGACACCAGTGGTGAGAGCGCGTGGTGAGGAGACAGATTCTCGCCACGCCACCTGGTAGGAGCGACCTGTCAGGTAGGATGCAATCCAAGCGTGGGCCGCGCCGGAGATGCCCAACTCGGAGAGGGTGGAGAGGAGGATCTGATGGTTCACAGTATCGAAGACAGCCGATAGGTCTAGAAGGATGAGAGCAGAGGAGAGAGAGTTAGCTTTAGCGGTGCGGAGCGCCTCCGTGATACAGAGAAGAGCAGTCTCAGTTGAATGACTAGTCTTGAAACCTGACTGATTTGGATCCAGAAGGTCATTCTGAGAGAGATAGCGGGAGAGCTGACCAAGGACGGCACGTTCAAGAGTTTTGGAGAGAAAAGAAAGAAGGGATACTGGTCTGTAGTTGTTGACATCGGAGGGATCGAGTGTAGGTTTTTTCAGAAGGGGTGCAACTCTCGCTCTCTTGAAGACGGAAGGGACGTAGCCAGCGGTCAGGGATAAGTTGATGAGCGAGGTGAGGTAAGGGAGAAGGTCTCCGGAAATGGTCTGGAGAAGAGAGGAGGGGATAGGGTCGAGCGGGCAGGTTGTTGGGCGGCCGGCCGTCACAAGACGCGAGATTTCATCTGGAGAGAGAGGGGAGAAAGAGGTCAGAGCACAGGGTAGGGCAGTGTGAGCAGAACCAGCGGTGTTGTTTGACTTAGCAAACGAGGATCGGATGTCGTCGATCTTCTTTTCAAAATGGTTGACGAAGTCATCTGTAGAGAGGGAGGAGGGGGGGGGAGGAGGGGGAGGAGGATTCAGGAGGGAGGAGAATGTGGCAAAGAGCTTCCTAGGGTTAGAGGCAGATCATCCTACCCTGCAGAAATTAGCCAAATATGGGTGTGCTTTGATGGAAGTTGAGTTGTGGGATCGTCCTCTTTTTTTTCAATTTTCACCTAAAATGACATACCAAAATCTAACTGCCTGTAGCTCAGGACCTGAAACAAGGAAATGCATATTCTTGATACCATTTGAAGGGAAACACTGAAGTTTGTGGACATGTGAAATTAATGTAGGAGAATATAACATATTAGATCTGGTAAAATATATTTTATTTTGTACCATCATCTTTGAAATGCAAGAGAAAGGCTATAATGTATTATTCCAGGTTAGGCACAATTTAGATTTTGGCCAATAGATGGTAGCAGTGTATGTGCAAAGTTTTAGACTAATCCAATGAACCATTGTGTTTCTGTTCAAAATTGTATCAAGACTGCCCAAATGTGTCTAAATGGTTTATTAATACATAACTGTACATAACTGTGCACTCTCCTCAAACAATAGCATGGTGTTATTTCACTGTAATAGCTACTGTAAATTGGACAGTGCAGTTAGATTTACAAGAATTTAAGCTTTCTGCCCATATCAGATATGTCTATGTCCTGTGAAATTTTCTTGTTACTTACAACTTCATGGTAATCACATTAGCCTACGTTAGCTCACCCGTCCCACGGTTGTAACAATCATTCTATTATCATGAAGCTTTTTTTCACCTGAAGTCCAAATATTTGGTCTAATGTACATGTAGTTGAGATTAATGTTTTCAGCATCATTGCCTTAAATAGGCATTTCTTATTCCAATTCACCTTCTTCACCTTCTTCAGAGTGAAAATAAGCTGTCCCCGAATTAACTTCCTGGCACGCTAAAAGAAGAACCCACTAGTTTTTACAATCTAAATTCAAAACTGCTGGTAAGGAAAATAATAGCGAAGGAAGGGTAGTAATGGAACCGTGGCAGGGCGCTTTGTCGACACCCATCAGGAAGAAATGATTACCTCTATTAAACAACCTTTCACACCTTACCACAGGCACACACACACACACAAAAAACATGGAATTAAACTAATCTAAGATTCTGCTGAAAAGCCTTGTTGCAGACCAGATACACTGGAATACTTGTAAAGTATGATTGAATGAGAATATGCAGTTTTCAGGGTGTATGCATTATTCATTGTCCAAACATATAGGCACAGAAGCTGGACATTTACCGTCTTTCAGTGGCCTATGCAGTATCCCCTTTCAGTAAACACATGCTTTTTTTCAACTAATGAGCCCAATCTTACAGAGAGAAAACATTGTGAAAAGAGATGGCATTTGGCATTACATCTGCTGAATTTGTGCATTGATATACTGTGGGACATACAGCATTCTAAACTGAATTGCAAGGTTATGTCCCAAATCGCACCCTATTCCCTGCATAGTGCACAACTTTTCACTAGACGTTGTTCAAAAGTAGTGCACTACATAGGGAATAGGGTGCTATTTGGCACACACTTAAGTATGCTGTCATGTTTTGTCATTTATTATCTTGTCTTGTCCCTGTGCTTCCCATTCTATTCGTTTCCCTCTGCTGGTCTTATTAGGTTCTTTCCCTCTTTCTATCCCTCTCTCTCCCCCTCCCTCTCTCACTCTCTCGCTCTCTCTTCTCTCTATCGTTCCGTTCCTGCTCCCAGCTGTTCCTATTCCCCTAATCAATCATTTAGTCTTCCCACACCTGTTCCCGATCCTTTCCCCTGTTTAGAGTCCCTATTTCTTCCTTTGTGTTCCGTTCCTGTCCTGTCGGTTCCTTGTCTAGAATTCACCGTGCTGTGTTTGTGTATCGCCCTGTCGTGTCGTGTTTTCCTCAGATGCTGCGTGGTGAGCAGGTGTCTGAGTCTGTCTGGTTCAAGTGCCTTCCCGAGGCAACCTGCTGTTCACCTGCTGTTCAAGATCGAGTCTCCAGTTTGTCCTCGTCATTTCGAGTGAAAGTTGTGTTTTTTTTTTTTGTTTGTAATTACTTTACTGGATTAAAGACTCTGTTTTCGCCAAGTCGCTTTTGGGTCCTCTTTCACCTGCATGACAGAAGGAACCGACCAAGGAATGGACCCAGCGACTTCAGACGCTCGTTACACTGCCGTCGAGATCCAAGGAGCCATGCTCGGCAGACACGAGCAGGAATTGTCTGCTGCTCGCCATGCCGTGGAGAACCTGGCCGCTCAGGTTTCCGACCTCTCTGGACAGTTCCAGAGTCTACGTCTCGTGCCACCTGTTACTTCCTGGCCTGCCGAGCCTCCAGAACCTAGGGTTAATAACCCACCTTGCTACTCCGGGCAGCCCACTGAGTGCCGCTCCTTTCTCACGCAGTGTGAGATTGTGTTCTCTCTCCAACCCAACACATACTCTAGAGAGAGAGCTCGGGTTGCTTACGTCATTTCACTCCTTACTGGCCGGGCTCGAGAATGGGGCACAGCTATCTGGGAGGCAAGGGCTGATTGCTCTAACAAGTTCCAGAACTTTAAAGAGGAGATGATTCGGGTTTTTGACCGTTCAGTTTTTGGTAGGGAGGCTTCTAGGGCCCTGGCTTCCTTATGCCAAGGTGAACGGTCCATAACGGATTATTCTATTGAGTTTCGCACTCTTGCTGCCTCTAGTGAGTGGAACGAGCCGGCGCTGCTCGCTCGTTTTCTGGAGGGACTCCACGCAGTGGTTAAGGATGAGATTCTCTCCCGGGAGGTTCCTTCAGATGTGGACTCTTTGATTGCTCTCGCCATCCGCATAGAACGACGGGTAGATCTTCGTCACCGGGCTCGTGGAAGAGAGCTCGCATCAACGGTGTTTCCCTGCTCCGCATCGCAACCATCTCCTCCTCTGGCTCAGAGTCTGAGCCCATGCAGCTGGGAGGGATTCGCATCTCGACTAAGGAGAGGGAACGGAGGATCACCAACCGCCTGTGCCTCTATTGCGGAGTTGCTGGACATTTTGTTAATTCATGTCCAGTAAAAGCCAGAGCTCATCTGTAAGCGGAGGGCTACAGGTGAGCGCAACTACTCAAGTCTCTCCATCAAAATCCTGTACTACTTTGTCGGTCCATCTACGCTGGACCGGTTCGGGTGCTACATGTAGTGCCTTGATAGACTCTGGGGCTGAGGGTTGTTTCATGGACGAAGCATGGGTTCGGAAACATGACATTCCTTTCAGAGAGTTAGAGAAGCCTACGCCCATGTTCGCCTTAGATGGTAGTCATCTTCCCAGTATCAGATTTGAGACACTACCTTTAACCCTCACAGTATCTGGTAACCACAGTGAGACTATTTCTTTTTTGATTTTTCGTTCTCCGTTTACACCTGTTGTTTTGGGTCATCCCTGGCTAGTATGTCATAATCCTTCTATTAATTGGTCTAGTAATTCTATCCTATCCTGGAACGTTTCTTGTCATGTGAAGTGTTTAATGTCTGCCATCCCTCCCGTTTCTTCTGTCCCTACTTCTCAGGAGGAACCTGGCGATTTGACAGGAGTGCCGGAGGAATATCATGATCTGCGCACGGTCTTCAGTCGGTCCCGAGCCAACTCCCTTCCTCCTCACCGGTCGTATGATTGTAGTATTGATCTCCTTCCGGGGACCACTCCTCCTCGGGGTAGACTATACTCTCTGTCGGCTCCCGAACGTAAGGCTCTCGAGGATTATTTGTCTGTGTCTCTTGACGCCGGTACCATAGTGCCTTCTTCCTCTCCGGCCGGGGCGGGGTTCTTTTTGTTAAGAAGAAGGACGGTACTCTGCGCCCCTGCGTGGATTATCGAGGGCTGAATGACATAACGGTTAAGAATCGTTATCCGCTTCCCCTTATGTCATCAGCCTTCGAGATTCTGCAGGGAGCCAGGTGCTTTACTAAGTTGGACCTTCGTAACGCTTACCATCTCGTGCGCATCAGAGAGGGGACGAGTGGAAAACGGCGTTTAACACTCCGTTAGGGCATTTTGAGTACCGGGTTCTGCCGTTTGGTCTCGCCAATGCGCCAGCTGTTTTTCAGGCATTAGTTAATGATGTTCTGAGAGACATGCTGAACATCTTTGTTTTTGTCTATCTTGACGATATCCTGATTTTTTCTCCGTCACTCGAGATTCATGTTCAGCACGTTCGACGTGTTCTACAGCGCCTTTAGAGAATTGTCTCTACGTAAAGTCTGAGAAGTGCTCTTTCATGTCTCCTCCGTTACTTTTCTCGGTTCCGTTATTTCCGCTGAAGGCATTCAGATGGATTCCGCTAAGGTCCAAGCTGTCAGTGATTGGCCCGTTCCAAGGTCACGTGTCGAGTTGCAGCGCTTTTTAGGTTTCGCTCATTTCTATCGGCGTTTCATTCGTAATTTCGGTCAAGTTGCTGCCCCTCTCACAGCTCTTACTTCTGTCAAGACGTGTTTTAAGTGGTCCGGTTCCGCCCAGGGAGCTTTTGATCTTCTAAAAGAACGTTTTACGTCCGCTCCTATCCTCGTTACTCCTGACGTCACTAGACAATTCATTGTCGAGGTTGACGCTTCAGAGGTAGGCGTGGGAGCCATTCTATCCCAGCGCTTCCAGTCTGACGATAAGGTTCATCCTTGCGCTTATTTTTCTCATCGCCTGTCGCCATCTGAGCGCAACTATGATGTGGGTAACCGTGAACTGCTCGCCATCCGCTTAGCCCTAGGCGAATGGCGACAGTGGTTGGAGGGGGCGACCGTTCCTTTTGTCGTTTGGACAGACCATAAGAACCTTGAGTACATCCGTTCTGCCAAACGACTTAATGCCCGTCAAGCTCGTTGGGCGTTGTTTTTCGCTCGTTTCGAGTTTGTGATTTCTTACCGTCCGGGTAGCAAGAACACCAAGCCTGATGCCTTATCCCGTCTGTTTAGTTCTTCTGTGGCTTCTACTGATCCCGAGGGGATTCTTCCTTATGGGCGTGTTGTCGGGTTAACAGTCTGGGGAATTGAAAGACAGGTTAAGCAAGCACTCACGCACACTGCGTCGCCGCGCGCTTGTCCTAGTAACCTCCTTTTCGTTCCTGTTTCCACTCGTCTGGCTGTTCTTCAGTGGGCTCACTCTGCCAAGTTAGCTGGTCATCCCGGTGTTCGAGGCACTCTTGCGTCTATTCGCCAGCGCTTTTGGTGGCCGACTCAGGAGCGTGACACGCGCCGTTTCGTGGCTGCTTGTTCGGACTGCGCGCAGACTAAGTCGGGTAACTCTCCTCCTGCCGGTCGTCTCAGACCGCTCCCCATTCCTTCTCGACCATGGTCTCACATCGCCCTAGACTTCATTACCGGTCTGCCTTTGTCTGCGGGGAAGACTGTGATTCTTACGGTTGTCGATAGGTTCTCTAAGGCGGCACATTTCATTCCCCTCGCTAAACTTCCTTCCGCTAAGGAGACGGCACAAATCATTATCGAGAATGTATTCAGAATTCATGGCCTCCCGTTAGACGCCGTTTCAGACAGAGGTCCGCAATTCACGTCACAGTTTTGGAGGGAGTTCTGTCGTTTGATTGGTGCGTCCGTCAGTCTCTCTTCCGGGTTTCATCCCCAGTCTAACGGTCAAGCAGAGAGGGCCAATCAGACGATTGGTCGCATACTACGCAGCCTTTCTTTCAGAAACCCTGCGTCTTGGGCAGAACAGCTCCCCTGGGCAGAATACGCTCACAATTCGCTTCCTTCGTCTGCTACCGGGTTATCTCCCGTTTCAGAGTAGTCTGGGTTACCAGCCTCCTCTGTTCTCATCCCAGCTTGCCGAGTCCAGCGTTCCTCCGCTCAAGCGTTTGTCCAACGTTGTGAGCGCACCTGGAGGAGGGTGAGGTCTGCACTTTGCCGTTACAGGGCACAGACTGTGAGAGCCGCCAATAAACGCAGGATTAAGAGTCCAAGGTATTGTTGCGGCCAGAGAGTGTGGCTTTCCACTCGCAACCTTCCTCTTACGACAGCTTCTCGTAAGTTGACTCCGCGGTTCATTGGTCCGTTCCGTGTCTCCCAGGTCGTCAATCCTGTCGCTGTGCGACTGCTTCTTCCGCGACATCTTCGTCGCGTCCATCCTGTCTTCCATGTCTCCTGTGTCAAGCCCTTTCTTCGCACCCCCGTTCGTCTTCCCTCCCCCTCCCGTCCTTGTCGAGAGCGCACCTATTTACAAGGTACATAAGATCATGGACATGCGTTCTCGGGGACGGGGTCACCAATACTTAGTGGATTGGGAGGGTTACGGTCCTGAGGAGAGGAGTTGGGTTCCGTCTCGGGACGTGCTGGACCGTTCACTCATTGATGATTTCCTCCGTTGCCGCCAGGATTCCTCCTCGAGTGCGCCAGGAGGCGCTCGGTGAGTGGGGGTACTGTCATGTTTTGTCATTTATTATCTTGTCTTGTCCCTGTGCTTCCCATTCTATTCGTTTCCCTCTGCTGGTCTTATTAGGTTCTTTCCCTCTTTCTATCCCTCTCTCTCCCCTCCCTCTCTCACTCTCTCGCTCTCTCTTCTCTCTATCGTTCCGTTCCTGCTCCCAGCTGTTCCTATTCCCCTAATCAATCATTTAGTCTTCCCACACCTGTTCCCGATCCTTTCCCCTGTTTAGAGTCCCTATTTCTTCCTTTGTGTTCCGTTCCTGTCCTGTCGGTTCCTTGTCTAGAATTCACTGTGCTGTGTTTGTGTATCGCCCTGTCGTGTCGTGTTTTCCTCAGATGCTGCGTGGTGAGCAGGTGTCTGAGTCTGTCTGGTTCAAGTGCCTTCCCGAGGCAACCTGCTGTTCACCTGCTGTTCAAGATCGAGTCTCCAGTTTGTCCTCGTCATTTCGAGTGAAAGTTGTGTTTTTTTTGTTTGTAATTACTTTACTGGATTAAAGACTCTGTTTTCGCCAAGTCGCTTTTGGGTCCTCTTTCACCTGCATGACATATGCAGCTTGGATCAATTCACATCACTGGCCCTTGAGGCTTTACATGTAATCAGGTCATCATCAATGGCAGAATCCAATATGGAATACGCACTCCTTAGCATTCACATAGCATCATTAAAATCTATGGCCAGGGAAGCAGGCAATGGCAGAATGCTATTAAAGGGCATACTGTAGCATATCCCTAGGATATACCTATGCTCTTATGATTAATGCCATTGTAATGGATGTTAATGTTTCTCACGCTCTTCACATTCAACAGAAGTCTGTGACATAGTCATTAGCAGTGTATTTCAAGGTCACTGACTTTTTTGAATAGCCTCCTAAAGCGGTATATTGCATTAAAAGGGTCATTGTTGAATTAAGGCTGTCTAATACAGAGCCTTCAGAAAGTATTCACACCCCTTGACCTTTTCAACATTGTGTTGTGTTACAGCCTGAATTTAAAATGGATTAAATAGATGTTTGTTCTCACCCATCTACACACAATACACCTTAATGACAAAGTGACAACATGTTTTGAGAAATGTTTGCACATTTATTGGAAATGAAATATCTCAAAACACATAAGTATTCACAGCCCTGAGTCAATACTAGAAGCTCATTTGGCAGAGATTACAGCTCCGAGTCTTTCTGGGTAAGTCTCTAATCTCTTTCCACACCTGGATTGTGCAACATTTGCCCCCCAAAAATTTCAGAATTATTCAAGCTCTGTCAAATTGGTCATTGATCATTGCTAGACAACCATTTTCAGGTCTTTATATAGATTCCCAAGTAGATTTCAGTCAAAACTATAACTCGCCCACTCAGGAACATTCAATGTTTTCTTGGTAGGCAACTCCAGTGTAGATTTGGCCCTGTTTTAGGTTATTGTGAATTCATCTCCCAGTGTCTAATGGAAAGTAGACTGAACCAGGTATTCCTCTAGGTTTTTGCCTGTGCTTAGCTCCATTCCGTTTATTTTTTATCCTCAAAAACTCCCGGTCCTTAACGATTACAAGTATACCCATACAATAATGCAGCCACCATTATGCTTGAAAATATGGAGAGTGGTACTCAGTAATGTGTTGTATTGGATTCGCCCCAAACATAACACTTTGTATTCAGGGCTAAGAGTTAATTGCTTTGCTACATTTTTTGCAGTATTACTTTAGTGCCTTGTTGAACAGGACGCATGTTTTGGAATAGTTGTATTTTGTACATGCTTCCTTTTTACTCTATCTTTGTAGTGACTGGGTGTATTGATACACAATCCAAAGTGTAATTAATAACTTCACCACGCTCAAAGGAATATTCAATGTCTGCTTTTTTTACCGATCTACTGTACCAATAGGTGCCCTTCTTTGATAGGTATTGGAAAACCTCCCTGGTCTTTGTGGTTGAATCTGCATTTGAAACTCACTGCTCGACTGAGGAACCTTACAGACAATTGTACGTGTGGGGTACAGAGATGAGGCAGTCATTCAAAAATCATGTTGAACATTACTATTGCACAGTCCATACAATTTATTATGTGACTTGTTAAACACATTGTTACTCATTAACTTATTAGGCTTGCCATAACAAATTAATACTGAATACTTATTTTTGAATACTTATTTACTCAGAATATTTCAGATTTCCATTTTTTATTAACTTTGTAAAAATAAATAAAAATCCACATTGACATTATGGGGTAATGCATGTAGGCCAGTGACAAAACATCTCAATGTAATCCATTTTAAATTCAGGCTGTAACACAACAAAATGTGGGGAAAAATCAAGGAGTGGGACTACTTTCTTGAAGGCACTGCATAGGTGACATATAACCAATACATCTTCATAGGTGACATATGCCAACATGAAGGAAACGGCAACATAAAGTGTCTTAATATGTCGTTGGGCCACCACTAACCGCAAGAACAGCCTCAATGCATCTTGGCATATGTTCTACAAGTCTGGAATCATATGTTCTACAAGTCTGGAATCATATGTTCTACAGGTCTGGAATCATATGTTCTACAAGTCTGGAATCATATGTTCTACAGGTCTGGAATCATATGTTCTACAAGTCTGGAATGTGGAAATACACCATTCTTCCACGAGAAATTCCACCATTTGGTGTTTTGTCGATTGTGGTGGAAAACACTGTCACAGACGGTGCTCCAGAGAATTCTCTTCGATTATAATCACAGCCGTATATATCCCCCCCCAAGCAGACACATCGATGGCTCTGAACGAACTTTATTTAACTCTTTGCAAACTGGAAAACATTTATCCGGAGGCTGCATTCATTGTAGCTGGGGATTTTAACAAAGCCAATCTGAAAACAAGACTCCCTAAATTTTATCAGCATATCGATTGCGCAACCAGGGGTGGTAAAACCTTGGATCACTGTTACTCTAACTTCCGCGACGCATATAAGGCCCTGCCCCGCCCCCTTTCGGAAAAGCTGACCACGACTCCATTTTGCTGATCCCTGCCTACAGGCAGAAATTAAAACAAGAGGCTCCCACGCTGAGGTCTGTCCAACGCTGGTCAGACCAAGCTGACTCTACACTCCAAGACTGCTTCCATCACGTGGACTGGGACATGTTTCGTATTGCGTCAGATGGGAATATTGACGAATACGCTGATTCGGTGTGCGAGTTCATTAGAACGTGCGTCGAAGATGTCGTTCCCATAGCAACGATAAAAACATTCCCTAACCAGAAACCGTGGATTGATGGCAGCATTCGCGTGAAACTGAAAGCGCGAACCACTGCTTTTAATCAGGGCAAGGTGTCTGGCAACATGACTGAATACAAACAGTGCAGCTATTCCCTCCGTAAGGCTATCAAACAAGCTAAGCGTCAGTACAGAGACAAAGTGGAATCTCAATTCAATGGCTCAGACACAAGAGGTATGTGGCAGGGTCTACAGTCAATCACGGACTACAAGATGAAATCCAGCCCAGTCACGGACCAGGATGTCTTGCTCCCAGGCAGACTAAATAACTTTTTTGCCCGCTTTGAGGACAATACAGTGCCACTGACACGGCCTGCAACGGAAACATGCAGTCTCTCCTTCACTGCAGCCGAGGTGATTAAGACATTTAAACGTGTTAACCCTCGCAAGGCTGCAGGCCCAGACGGCATCCCCAGCCGCGCCCTCCGAGCATGCGCAGACCAGCTGGCCGGTGTGTTTACGGACATATTCAATCAATCCCTATACCAGTCTGCTGTTCCCACATGCTTCAAGAGGGCCACCATTGTTCCTGTTCCCAAGAAAGCTAAGGTAACTGAGCTAAACGACTACCGCCCCGTAGCACTCACTTCCGTCATCATGAAGTGCTTTGAGAGACTAGTCAAGGACCATATCACCTCCACCCTACCTGACACCCTAGACCCACTCCAATTTGCTTACCGCCCAAATAGGTCCACAGACGATGCAATCTCAACCACACTGCACACTGCCCTAACCCACCTGGACAAGAGGAATACCTATGTGAGAATGCTGTTCATCGACTACAGCTCGGCATTCAACACCATAGTACCCTCCAAGCTCGTCATCAAGCTCGAGACCCTGGGTCTCGACCCGCCCTGTGCAACTGGGTACTGGACTTCCTGACGGGCCGCCCCCAGGTGGTGAGGGTAGGCAACAACATCTCCTCCCCGCTGATCCTCAACACGGGGGCCCCACAAGGGTGCGTTCTGAGCCCTCTCCTGTACTCCCTGTTCACCCACGACTGCGTGGCCACGCACGCCTCCAACTCAATCATCAAGTTTGCGGACGACACAACAGTGGTAGGCTTGATTACCAACAACGACGAGACGGCCTACAGGGAGGAGGTGAGGGCCCTCGGAGTGTGGTGTCAGGAAAATAACCTCACACTCAACGTCAACAAAACTAAGGAGATGATTGTGGACTTCAGGAAACAGCAGAGGGAACACCCCCTATCCACATCGATGGAACAGTAGTGGAGAGGGTAGCTAGTTTAAGTTCCTCGGCATACACATCACAGACAAACTGAATTGGTCCACTCACACTGACAGCGTCGTGAAGAAGGCGCAGCAGCGCCTATTCAACCTCAGGAGGCTGAAGAAATTCGGCTTGTCACCAAAAGCACTCACAAACTTCTACAGATGCACAATCGAGAGCATCCTGGCGGGCTGTATCACCGCCTGGTACGGCAACTGCTCCGCCCTCAACCGTAAGGCTCTCCAGAGGGTAGTGAGGACTGCACAACGCATCACCGGGGGCAAACTACCTGCCCTCCAGGACACCTACACCACCCGTTGTTACAGGAAGGCCATAAAGATCATCAAGGACATCAACCACCCGAACCACTGCCTGTTCACCCCGCTATCATCCAGAAGGCGAGGTCAGTACAGGTGCATCAAAGCTGGGACCGAGAGACTGAAAAACAGCTTCTATCTCAAGGCCATCAGACTGTTAAATAGCCACCACTAACATTGAGTGGCTGCTGCCAACACACTGTCATTGACACTGACCCAACTCCAGCCATTTTAATAATGGGAATTGATGGGAAATGATGTAAATATATCACTAGCCACTTTAAACAATGCTACCTTATATAATGTTACTTACCCTACATTATTCATCTCATATACATATGTATATACTGTACTCTACAACATCGACTGCATCCTTATGTAACACATGTATCACTAGCCACTTTAACTATGCCACTTTGTTTACTGTGTCTACATACTCATCTCATATGTATATACTGTACTCGATACCATCTACTGTATGCTGCTCTGTACCATCACTCATTCATATATCCTTATGTACATGTTCCTTATCCCCTTACACTGTGTATAAGACAGTAGTTTTGGAATTGTTAGTTAGATTACTTGTTGGTTATCACTGCATTGTCGGAACTAGAAGCACAAGCATTTCGCTACACTCGCATTAACATCTGCTAACCATGTGTATGTGACAAATAAAATTTGATTTTTTTGATTTGAGAGTCTCCCATAAGTGTTCAATTGGGTTGAGATCCGGTGACTGAGACACACACACACACACACACACCATTTGAGACCCCTCTTTCAAAGTCACTGAGCTCTAATTTTCTAGCCATGGTAGTCATAATAATGGGCAACTGGGAATTGTTATACATGACCCTGAGCATGATGGGATGTTAATTGCTTAATATTCTCAGGAACCGCACCTGTGTGCTAGCACCTGCTTTCAATATACTTTGTACACCTCATTTACTCAAGTGTTTCCTATTTGAATAATTAATGTTTTGTACAGCCTGATTTGTTTTGGGGGGTATCTAGATAGGGAGTATCCATTCTGCCTTCCAGCACTGAACAAGCCATGGGCATACGGTTATATAAACACTGTCTCCTGATAATTGGCATGGTAATGGTAAATAAACTGTCCCTCTCTCCCTCTCGCCCACCCCTCTGTTTCCTTCTTTCTCCCTATCTCTCTCTCTCTCTCCCTTCAGTGGGGTAACTATTAAAACAGCAGGAGTAGATGAAAAGAGCCGGCTGGGGGTCAGAGAGAGGAGTGGCCTATCTGTCAATGCCACAAAGGCCGTGTGCATGACATGCCAATAGCCTAGCCCACCAGGCTCCTTTCACAATGTCCAATACCTGGGAGACTGAGAGCAGTGTTGGGGCCCTGAAAGAAATATAGAAAGTTCATTTGTTATTCTATAACTACAGAGTATCAGTCATATGGGCAGACCATGTCACTGGTCCAACTCTCTGTGAGGTATTCACTATGGTGTAAAAAACAATTGACCTTCTCTCTCTCTGTGTGTGTGTGTGTGTGTGTGTGTGTGTGTGTGTGTGTGTGTGTGTGTGTGTGTGTGTGTGTGTGTGTGTGTGTGTGTGTGTGTGTGTGTGTGTGTGTGTGTGTGTGTGTGTGTGTGTGTGTGTGTGTGTGTGTGTGTGTGTGTGTGTGTGTGTGTGTGTGTGTGTGTGTTCGCACATTGCACTCTGACCATAAAATTGCATTAGGAAATAGAGATGGATGTCCAAGTCCAATATTAACCTCAGTGGAAAAGCGTCAGAAACCTGTGTCTTTCTTCCCTCAAGACACTGTTCCGACAAGGATTCTGTTACATAACCAGGTAGTTCACTGAAATCGTAAATGCTTCTCTTTTCAATTTCAAATCCTACCGGAATAAAGTTTGTCTCTTTCGTAGATCATTCAAATCAACAAACATAAACAGTGTGTATCCACAAACTGCCATGAAACTGTTACGGCAAACCTTACAGAAGCTGGGGTCACACCATATCGAAAATATTCTATGGAGCGATATCCATCCAGAATTGTATACATTTTGTATTGATTGGCAGCATGACTACGAGAGAGTTAACTACCTTTCCATAACCTCTCCAATATCCCTCGTCTCTTCACCCTCTCTATCCATACCAGAATATCCATCTCATCGATCTGTCTCAGCCTGCAGAAGGACACGCTCATTTCACAGGTCAATTCATTTTAATTACCCAGCATCTCAATAGCCCATCATTGGGGTGGAGTGGTGTGTGTGTATGTGTGGTGGGAAGGAGAACTTAATTAACCTTAAAGTTCTGAGACGCCTATTCACCCAGGCCACCAGTCAAGACATTTTAAATGTAATTTGACAAGACACGTGCCTCCTTAACTTTTACTTTTAGTCTAGCCTATCTGTACCTTTTTGTCGACAACCTCAATGAATTGTAGCTCTACATGTTCTTGCAGCTATTCGTGTCTGTTGTCATCCCCACCCTCATCCGTTTGCTTAAATGTAGTGGTTTTGTACTTGAGAACACTTGACCTTAACCAATGCTACCAATTGCAATCTCTAAGCATTGTGTACCATGTTGCTACGCCATCTTCAATTGAGCCAAACCATTTGTCGTCACGAGAGTGTGGAGATTATTTGCCACCGACGAAACGATCGAAGGCTATATTGGCAGAAAAAAAGGTTCTCGATGGAGGTGGGCCAGACAAAGAGCGTTCCGGTCAAAAGCCCAGCAAAGACCAGCTAAAGTAGCTCGTTTCTGCACGAACACACCCCACGTTCCAGATCACCATCCCCTGCCTCAGCTCATTATCCACCTGCTCTCTGCGTTGAAGGTGATTTGGCACCAATTGATTTAGATTAATGCTGAGCCCTGTGCGCAACAGCTGCTGCCAGCCAACCACTTTTTGTTGCTACCCTAGAGCGGCTGTAGCCTGTTACATTGCATTCCAATGAAGGCCATAGTACTTATTCAACATTTACTGTGCAACACTGTGATTGTTACAGCTGATCTCTGATGCTTACTAATAAGGGCAACAGCTAACGCCCAAAGCATACCATCACCATTTTTGTTTACTTTGAACATTTTGGCGTGGGATATGGCTTGGTTTGTAGTGCGCCTCTCAATTTCTTCCAATTCACAGAACTTAAATGAAGTGTCAGAAACCATTTTAAAAAGCACCCGCACGTCTGAGTTATCTTGTGACAGGTGCATGGGAACAATGTGATAATAAAACGAGAGAAGAAAAACTCACAGACTGCTCTAGCTAGTATAACTTATTTTATTCAATGTTGTCCTTGTGGCCTTCGTCAGAGCATTTTTTCAGATGTCATATACACTGATGATAGTTAAAGTGGACAAAGTGGTGTTAACAACTGAAATATGAACTAGATCAAATGCATATACTGGCTGAGAGAACTTCATTTGCCTACAATTCAGTTATTTTCCGCCTTCAAAACCAAGGCAAGACCCAGATGCAGACACGTGAGGCAGATGGTTTGAGTCTTTGATATTTATTATAATCCCAAAGGGTGGCAAGAGAATGGTCGTGGACAGGCAAAAGGTCAAAACCAGATCAGAGTCCAGGATGTACATTATGGCAGGCAGACTCAAGGCTAGGGCAGGGGTCAAAACCGGCAAAGAGAGACAGAAAATACAGGGATAAATACACCGGGGAAAATAAGCAACACCTAGAGGGGGTGGAGACATGCACAAGGACAGGTGAAACAGATCAGGGCGTGACACCAAGAGTGAATTGACTCACCGGTGCGTCAATCTAAGTAACATAATAAAAAAATCCCCATCAAAATCTGTCAGTTTAAGCTAGAGATATCTGTTTTTGCATTGGGTTGTAATCTCAATCCTCCACAGCCACTGATGTCGCACTTCTGCTTCATCAGGTGGCAGAGCTAGAGCGGTGTTTGTCAGTCCATGAGACATCCCAAAAATCAGTTTTCTCACAAAAATATGTGTATGGTTGACCTACAAAACGAATGTAAAAAAAGGGGAGATTCTCACGAATACGATGGTTTTCTCCGTTTTGCTCTTCGACTCCCACAACTGTCACAGGACTCGCTGGAAGGTAACCGGTACCGGTTGTAAAAAATGAATTGAAGTATGAAGATAGTTTTGTGCCTACCCCAAAAAAATGGTTAAAGAAAAAATATATACATCATATTTCCTGATCATTCTTATATTTCATAGATATAGGACACACTTCAAAACCTTATAATTTATTTTTGGACTGTCTTTTTTGCCTTTCATTAATGTGTTATTCAATTTGTTTCTCTGGGCTATAGTAGGTAAGGCCATATTCAATATTTGTGACTTGTTTCAGGAAACTAGGAGTATGTCGCACATCACTACTTCACAGGAGCGGCATTTGAACTTAAACATCTCTTTTTTTATCAAAATGTATTTTTTGGGCAGAAATGCCTTCTGGAACATGTGAACTTTCATGTGCCTTAGTAACAAACTTGTATTCCATCCACGAGCCTAGTTGGTTTAGCCACAGAAAAATGGAGGAACCTTCCAGCAAGCCGATTGGCTGAGATAATGGCTGGGCTGGACATGCCGGTAGATGAGTTTTGATTGGTCTGCCATGTAGAATGCTTTTGTCTATAACGTGAGCTGTTGAGTATGTGTTGACAGTCCTTTCTACCACTCTGTTTTGGAAAGATATAACGTTAGCCATCGAGAACTACAAAAGTTTTGCTACTTTTCTCAACGACATTGATGCCCTGAATTTAGCAGGAGCTATCGACAGACAGAAAAAGTGATGGGCTACTTTCTGCACACGCCACAGTCAGTGTGAACTGGAGTGACTTGACACAATGCTGGCCAAACAAAATGTAGCTACAAACAAAACAGAGTTAAATGGTTCCTGTCTGCTGTGAAGTGTTCATCCATGTATACGCATAAGAGTCTAGCTACATTTTCCGATATACGTTTCTAATTTTGTCATAGTTGTTTTTATTGCAAGTTAGCTAGCAAATGTTAGCTTGCTGGCTCGCTAGCTTACATTTACATTACATTTAAGTCATTTAGCAGACGCTCTTATCCAGAGCGACTTACAAATTGGTGCATTCACCTTATGACATCCAGTGGAACAACCACTTTACAATAGTGCATCTAAATATTTTAAGGGGGGTGAGAAGGATTACTTTATCCTATCCTAGGTATTCCTTAAAGAGGTGGGGTTTCAGGTGTCTCCGGAAGGTGGTGATTGACTCCGCTGTCCTGGCGTCGTGAGGGAGTTTGTTCCACCATTGGGGAGCCAGAGCAGCGAACAGTTTTGACTGGGCTGAACGGGAACTGTACTTCCTCAGTGGTAGGGAGGCCAGCAGGCCAGAGGTGGATGAACGCAGTGCCCTTATTTGGGTGTAGGGCCTGATCAGAGCCAGGAGGTACTGAGGTGCCGTTCCCCTCACAGCTCCGTAGGCAAGCACCATGGTCTTGTAGCGGATGCGAGCTTCAACTGGAAGCCAGTGGAGAGAGCGGAGGAGCGGGGTGACGTGAGAGAACTTGGGAAGGTTGAACACTAGACAGGCTGCGGCGTTCTGGATGAGTTGTAGGGTTTAATGGCACAGGCAGGGGCCCAGCCAACAGCGAGTTGCAGTAATCCAGACGGGAGATGACAAGTGCCTGGATTAGACCTGCGCCGCTTCCTGTGTGAGGCAGGGTCGTACTCTGCGGATGTTGTAGAGCATGAACCTACAGGAACGGGCCACCGCCTTGATGTTAGTTGAGAACGACAGGGTGTTGTCCAGGATCACGCCAAGGTTCTTAGCGCTCTGGGAGGAGGACACAATGGAGTTGTCAACCGTGATGGCGAGATCATGGAACGGGCAGTCCTTCCCCGGGAGGAAGAGCAGCTCCGTCTTGCCGAAGTTCAGCTTGAGGTGGTGATCCGTCATCCACACTGATATGTCTGCCAGACATGCAGAGATGCGATTCGCCACCTGGTCATCAGAAGGGGGAAAGGAGAAGATTAATTGTGTGTCGTCTGCATAGCAATGATAGGAGAGACCATGTGAGGTTATGACAGAGCCAAGTGACTTGGTGTATAGCGAGAATAGGAGAGGGGCCTAGAACAGAGCCCTGGGGACACCAGTGGTGAGAGCGCGTGGTGAGGAGACAGATTCTCGCCACGCCACCTGATAGGAGCGACCTGTCAGGTAGGACGCAAACCAAGCGTGGGCCGCGCCGGAGATGCCCAACTCGGAGAGGGTGGAGAGGAGGATCTGATGGTTCACAGTATCGAAGGCAGCCGATAGGTCTAGAAGGATGAGAGCAGAGGAGAGAGAGTTAGCTTTAGCGGTGCGGAGCGCTCCGTGATACAGAGAAGAGCAGTCTCAGTTGAATTACTAGTCTTGAAAAAATAATGGATGACTTAGTTTATCACTATGGAGGAGTTAGTCACTATGGAGGAGTTAGTCACTATGGAGGAGATAGTCACTATGGTGGAGTTAGTCACTATGGAGGAGTTAGTCAGTATGTAGGAGTTAGTCACTATGGGGGAGTTAGTCACTATGGGGGAGTTAGTCACTATGGAGGAGTTAGTCACTATGGAGGACTTAGTCACTACTATGGAGAGGTTATCACTTTGGAGGAGTTAGTCACTATGGAGGAGATAGTCACTATGGTGGAGTTAGTCAGTATGTAGGAGTTAGTCACTATGGGGGAGTTAGTCACTATGGGGGAGTTAGTCACTATGGGGGAGTTAGTCACTATGGAGGAGATAGTCACTATGGTGGAGTTAGTCACTATGGGGGAGTTAGTCACTATGTAGGAGTTAGTCACTATGGTGGAGTTAGTCACTATGGAGGAGTTAGTCACTATGGGGGAGTTAGTCACTATGGTGGAGTTAGTCACTATGGTGGAGTTAGTCACTATGGTGGAGTTAGTCACTATGGTGGAGTTAGTCACTATGGTGGAGTTAGTCACTATGGAGGAGTTAGTCACTATGGAGGAGTTAGTCACTATGGTGGAGTTAGTCACTATGGTGGAGTTAGTCACTATGGAGGAGTTAGTCACTATGGGGGAGTTAGTCACTATGGTGGAGTTAGTCACTATGGTGGAGTTAGTCACTATGGAGGAGTTAGTCACTATGGTGGAGTTAGTTACTATGGTGGAGTTAGTCACTATGGAGGAGAAAGTCACTATGGAGGAGTTAGTCAATATGGAGGAGTTAGTCACTACTATGGAGGAGTTAGTCACTATGGTGGAGTTAGTCACTATGGTGGAGTTAGACACTATGGAGGAGTTAGTCACTATGGAGGAGTTAGTTACTATGGAGGAGTTAGTCACTATGGGGTAGTTGGTCACTATGGAGGAGTTATTCACTATGGAGGACTTAGTCACTACTATGGAGGAGTTAGTCACTATGGGGGAGTTAGTCACTATGGAGGAGATAGTCACTATGGTGGAGTTAGTCACTATGGGGGAGTTAGTCACTATGGAGGAGTTAGTCACTATGGGGGAGTTAGTCACTATGGGGGAGTTAGTCACTATGGGGGAGTTAGTCACTATGGAGGAGATAGTCACTATGGTGGAGTTAGTCACTATGTAGGAGTAAGTCACTATGGTGGAGTTAGTCACTATGTAGGAGTAAGTCACTATGGTGGAGTTAGTCACTATGGTGGAGTTAGTCACTATGGTGGATTTAGTCACTATGGAGGAGTTAGTCACTATGGAGGAGTTAGTCACTATGGGGGAGTTAAAAAAATCTAATCAAATAAAATGTTATTTGTCACATACACATGGTTAGCAGATGTTAATGCGAGTGTAGCGAATTGCTTGTGCTTCTAGTTCCGACAATGCAGTGATAACCAACAAGTAATCTAACTAACAATTCCAAAACTACTGTCTTATACACAGTGTAAGGGGATAAAGAATATGTACATAAGGATATATGAATGAGTGATGGTACAGAGCAGCATACAGTAGATGGTATCGAGTACAGTATATACATATGAGATGAGTATGTAGACAAAGTAAACAAAGTGGCATAGTTAAAGTGGCTAGTGATACATGTATTACATAAGGATGCAGTCGATGATATAGAGTACAGTATATACGTATGCATATGAGATGAATAATGTAGGGTAAGTAACATTATATAAGGTAGCATTGTTTAAAGTGGCTAGTGATATATTTACATAATTTCCCATCAATTCCCATTATTAAAGTGGCTGGAGTTGGGTCAGTGTCAATGACAGTGTGTTGGCAGCAGCCACTCAATGTTAGTGGTTGCTGTTTAACAGTCTGATGGCCTTGAGATAGAAGCTGTTTTTCAGTCTCTCGGTCCCAGCTTTGATGCACCTGTACTGACCTCGCCTTCTGGATGATAGCGGGGTGAACAGGCAGTGGCTCGGGTGGTTGATGTCCTTGATGATCTTTATGGCCTTCCTAGTCACTATGGAGGAGTTAGTCACTATGGGGGAGTTAGTCACTATGGGGAAGTTAGTCACTATGGGGGAGTTAGTCACTATGGTGGAGTTAGTCGCTATGGTGGAGTTAGTCGCTATGGGGGAGTTAGTCACTATGGGGGAGTTAGTCACTATGGTGGAGTTAGTCACTATGGGGGAGTTAGTCACTATGGGGGAGTTAGTCAGTATGGAGGAGTTAGTCACTATGGTGGAGTTAGTCACTATGGTGGAGTTAGTCACTACTATGGGGGAGTTAGTCACTATGGTGGAGTTAGTCACTATGGTGGAGTTAGTCACTATGGGGGAGTTGGTCACTATGGTGGAGTTATTCACTATGGGGGAGTTAGTCACTATGGGGGAGTTAGTCACTATGGTGGAGTTAGTATGGGGAAGTTAGTCACTATGGTGGAGTTAGTCACTATGGTGGATAACTATCTCTGAATGAAAGAGAGAGATGGGACAGTGAAAACTATTTGGCTCTGAGTGAAAGAGAGAGAGAGAGATGGGACAGTGATAACTATTTCTGAATGAAAGAGAGAGATGGGACAGTGATAACTATCTCTGAATGAAAGAGAGAGAGATGGGACAGTGAAAACTATTTGGCTCTGAGTGAAAGAGAGAGAGAGATGGGACAGTGATAACTATCTCTGAATGAAAGAGAGAGAGATGGGACAGTGATAACTATTTGGCTCTGAGTGAAAGAGAGAGAGAGATGGGACAGTGATAACTATCTCTGAATGAAAGAGAGAGAGATGGGACAGTGATAACTATCTCTGAGTGAAAGAGAGAGAGATGGGACAGTGATAACTATCTCTGAATGAAAGAGAGAGAGATGGGACAGTGATAACTATCTCTGAATGAAAGAGAGAGAGGGGGATGTTAAAGAGGGAGAGTGTCTTTGCCATTCAGGGATGTGTGTGTGTGTGTGTGTGTGTGTGTGTGTGTGTGTGTGTGTGTGTGTGTGTGTGTGTGTGTGTGTGTGTGTGTGTGTGTGTGTGTGTGTGTGTGTGTGTGTGTGTGTGTGTGTGTGTGTGTGTGTGTGTGTGTGTGCGTGTGTGCGTGTGTGTGCGTGTCCACGTCCACGTCCACGCATGACTG